>NC_133329.1:335412097-335564597 GCF_042186555.1 Aquarana catesbeiana
TGCTTTGCCTCCAGTGCCCTGTCCATAATGCCACACAGAGTTTGCTCCAGCAGGAACACAACAGGGATTGTGTCACTGATGCATGCACTGTCACTGCTCACCATCCTTGTGGCCTCCTCAAACGGTGACAATACAGTGCATGCATCCTTAATGATCAGCCATTGGCGTGGGGAAAAAAGCCTAGGTGGCCTGAGCCCGTCGTTGTGCCGTACTGGCACAGGTACTCATTGACGGCCCTCTGCTGCATGTATAGCCGCTGCAGCAAAGTTGAGTTTCACCTGCTGGGCATGTCACAAATCAGGCGGTTTATGGGCAGGTGGAATTCCTGCTGAATTTCAGCCAATCGAGCACTGACTGTGTATGACCGCCTGAAATGACTACATACTCTTCTAACCTGTTTTAGTACATCTTGCAACCCTGGGTACATACTTAAGAAACGCTGCACCACCAAATTGAGGACATGTGTCAACTTTCCCTGTCTAAGGGTGGACAGGTGGTTTGAGCCATTATCGGACACCACCATTCCTGGTTCCAGCTGGCGTGGTGTGAACCACTTCTGGGCCTGTTCCTGCAGAGCTGCAAGAATCTTTGCTCCGGTGTGGTTCCTGTCCCCTAAACACACCAGCTGAAGCACCGCATGGTGCCTTTTAGCCTGACTCTGGGAATAGCCCTTTGAATGCTTAGGGGGTACCTAATGTTCATAGGACAATTCTGCAGAGGAGGGCATGGAGGTGGTGGAGAAGAAGGAGGAGGGGGTAGAGCTCACAGGTCTAGCATCATCACCACCAGCTGTATGGAGATGTGGGGGCACAACAAGCTGCAACACCAAGCCCTGTCCTGCATCCTTTTGAGTTGCAAGCAGCGTTACCCAGTGTGCTGTGAACAAATTATATCGTCCCTGCTAATGCTTGCTGGACCACAAGTCAGCAGTAAGGTGGATTTTAAGGCTGACTGCCTTGCCCATCGATGCCAGAACATTCCCTTCCACGTGATGGTAGAGAGATGGAATGGCCTTACGTGAAAAGTAGTAGCGACTGGGAACCTGCCATTGTGGTACAGCACATTGTGCGAATTCATGGAATGGGCAGAATCCACCAGGCTAAAAGGCAGAAGTTGGAGAGCCAACAGCTTTGACAAGCTTGCATTCAGACGCTGGGCATGTGGGTGGCAGGGACTGAATTTTTTATCCGCTGTAGCAGATGGGGCAGAGAAATTTGCCGGCTACAGTCTACAGCTAGCAGATGTGCTGCTGGCAGATGTGCTGCCAGGACCAGGGACACTCTGTGCTATACCATCATCCTTGTCAGTGGAGGCTGCTGAAAGGTAATGACTTGGTATCGCAGGGGCAGACATAAGTGGGTAAGGAGGAGGAGGGACAGATTTGCGCCCCTTTTGTGTGGCTTTTAGGTGCTCTTGCCAACGGGCTGAGTGGTTGGACGTTAAATGTCTTGTTAGGCATGTGGTACCCAAATGGTTGGTGTTTTTGCCACGTTCGATGTGCCTGAGACACAGTTTGCAGATAGCAACAGTGCGATCTGCTGCAGATGTACTGAAAAAAGACAGCTGAACTTTGGGGAGTGGGCCTGGAGATAACAGCTGAAGAATGTGATGGAATAGGGTGGCTGCTCTCTACTCTTTCTTGATGTCGGCCTCCTTGGGGTTGTCCCGCCTCACCTTCAGTTTTCTCCTCTGCTCTATCTGGCACCCAAGTCGCATCAGTGACCTCATCATCATCATCTCCATCTTCATCATTACCACTGGAGACAACTTGGCAATACGCTGCAGCTTGGGGAACATGAATGCCAATTTGTCTACCAGTGTTCCTCCCTCTCTCTTGGCTCATGTTCATGTCATCTTCAACCTCAGAACCAACATCTGAATCCAGTAATGGCTGGGCATCATCAAGGAGCAAGTGGCTGACGTTGTGGTCAAATAACTCAGCTGACTTCTCAATGGCTGATGTTAGGGCTATGGCAGGAATAGATGTGGACAAGGGGGCAACTGCAGGGGACTGCACACTTGTCTCTGCTTGCGTGACAGAAGATGAGGAGGATGAGGAAGGTTTAGTAAGCCAGTCCACCACCTTCTCTGCATGCTGTGGCTGGATAGCACGGGCAAACTCACTAAACAGAGGAAATAATGCCCTGCCTGAGGATTGACCACCACGTCCACCTTTGCCTGTTGACACATTTGTTGCTGGCCCCCTTACAGTGCCAAGGGAACGTCTGCCTCTCCTTGTTGTCTTCCCAGACATTATTGGGAGGGAGGGGGCGGTGCTTATAAGCAAATGTAAAGAAGAAGTTGAAACCTGTATGTAGATGCACTTTAATCAATGTAAAGAGGTGTTTGGTGCACTATAATTTGAGTACTCACACTACACAGACACACTCCAGGGATGCACTATAACGACACCAGACGACGCCATTTGTGGTGAAACGTACGTCGGGAGGTTGACGCTCTGACGTCATCGCCATCTTAGTGTGGACGGGTGCTCGCTATGCCGGCCGGCTGTTTGCTGTATTTTAATCGATTCGTGTGAGTTTTCTATCTTATTTCATTAAACCATTTATGCCAGTATTACACTATGGCCAGTTTCTTTTTATCTACATGCCTGTGAGATGTTTATTTGAGGTCCTTGCCATATCCTTTGAGCCATGTTGTAAGGAGTCTAAGCATGCCAGCTGGATTTCCTATACCAGGACGGAATACAGGCTGTTTTTTCTTGCCTTGTGGTAAGCGCAATATTTGTATGGTGGCGGATCACCGAGTGTGGTGTCTTTCTCATTTTCATCGCTGAGTTTGGATGTGTTCACTCAAGGGTTTCTCTTTTTGCTGGTTTTGATGTATTTATGTAAGTTTTCTACTTGCTTTCATTGAAATCATTTTGCCAGTATTACACTATGGCCAGTTTCTTTTTATTTACATGCCTGTGAGATGGAAGTCTGGAGTCCTTAATATATCCTGCCAGCCATGCTGCATGCAGTCTAAGCACCCCATCTGGATTTTCAATACCAGGACGTGATACAGGCTGTTTTTTGCTTGCCTTGTGGTAAGCGCAATATTTGTGTGGTGGCAGATCACTGTATGCGGTGTCTCTTTCATCCTTACCACTGAGTTTAGTTGTGTTTACTCAAGGGTCTCCTTTGGACTTACTTTGGATAATCACTTTACATATGATTTCCATCCATTACATGTGGACAGTAACTTTTGTTTTATAGATATATGTATGGACTTATGCATTTTTTTCATTCATTTTTTATTTATAATTTTTTAATGTTTTTCACACACATATGCATTTTCTAACGGAAGTTTTCAAGATCACTTCACGTATTTCATCATTATTTAGCGCGGTTATTTCTTTTTTCTGTTTCACTATAATATACTGCAATATAATGCACCAAACATACAGTGACGTACACAGAACTATATGGCCTTAAACTGGCAGTAACGCACACAAAACTATATGGCGTTAAACTGGCAGTATTGCACAAAACTATATGGCGTTAAACTGGCAGTAACACACACAGAACTATATGGCGTTAAACTAGCAGAAACGCACACATAACTTTTTGGCGTTAAACTGACAGTAACGCACACAGAACTATATGGTGTTAAACTGGCAGTAATGCACAAAACTATATGGCGTTAAACTGACAGTAATGCACGCAAAACTATATGGCGTTAAACTGGCAGTAACACACGAAAACTATATGGCGTTAAACTGGCAGTAACGCACACAAAACGATATGGCGTTAAACTGGCAGTAATGCACACAGAACTATATGGAGTTAAACTGGCAGTAACGCAAGCAAACCTATATGGCGTTAAACTGGCAGTAACGCACACAGAACTATATGGCGTTAAACTGGCAGTAAGGCATGCAAAACTATATGGTGTTAAACTGGCAGTGACGCACACAGAACTTTATGGCATTAAACTGGCAGTAACGCAAGCAAAACTATATGGCGTTAAACTGGCAGTAACGCACGCAAAACGATAGGACGTTAAACTGGCAGTAACGCACACAGAAGTAAATGGCGTTAAACTGGCAGTGACGCACATAGAGGTGAATGGCGTTAAACTGGCAGTAACGCAATCAAATAGACGGTGTTCAATCCGCACTACACTGACGCTATCTGAACTGTCCCTACTTTAGCTATACACTAATGTCAAGATTACTGACAAGGTCTCACTACACTATACACTACACCAGTTTAACGCCATATAGTTTTGCGTGTGTTACTGCCAGTTTAACGCAAAACTATATGGCGTTAAACTGGAAGCAACGCACACAAAACGATATGGCGTTAAACTGGCAGTAACACACACAGAACTATATGGCATTAAAAACGGCAGTAATGCACGCAAAACTATATGGTGTTAAACTGGCAGTAACACACACAGAACTATATGCCATTAAACTGGCAGTAACGCAAGCAAAACTATATGGCGTTAAACTGGCAGTAACGTACGCAAAACGATAGGGCGTTAAACTGGCAGTAGCACACACAGAAGTAAATGGCCTTAAACTGGCAGTAACGCACACAGAAGTGAATGGTGTTAAACTGGCAGTAACGCAATCAAATAGACGGTGTTCAACCCTCACTACACTGACGCTATCTGAACTGTCCCTACTTTAGCTATACACTAATGTCAAGATTACTGACACGGTCTCACTACACTACACTGAAACTATATGAGCTGTCCCTACTCCACACTAATGTACGTATGAATAACACGGTTTCACTACACTACAGTGGAACTATCTGAGCTGTCCCTACTCTAGCTGCACACTATGCAAAGCTAAATGATGGGCCTCCTCACTACACTCACACTATCCCTAGACTGACATTAAACTAATATTCTAGACTAACAATTGAAGCAAAATAGCACAGTATAGCACACTAACTGATAGCACTGAACAAAGCACTGTTCTATCTCTCTCCACGCTGAAATCACACTGAAAATGGCTGCCATTGAAACAATACTTTTATACTGTGGGGCGGGAATGAGCCATGATTGGATAAAGTCATGATGACAGTGTCCAATCATGACTTTGACAGTGCTCTGTGCCCTGATCGGCCGAAGCTTTCACTGCTTCAGCCAATCAGGGCTTGCAATGCATTGTTCAGTGCCACAATGTATTCTGGTCAGTTCGGGGGACCGAACAAACGGTTAAACGACCCATTTGTTCGGCTGTTCGCTGAACGACCGAACAACGAAAGTTCATCCCGAGCATAAGTTCGCCTATCCCTAGTCTTGAGATCAAACTGTCAAGGTCGACATGTTTCGCAGAAAGCCCCACTTCATCAGGACATGAGATCTTAGCATAAATGAGCTCTAACAATACCTATGGATTATTATTGTATCATTTTATACAAAGTCTCAAGGATACTCAAAAAATACAAAAAAATGTCAAGATAAGCAAAATAATCAATTGTCTTAATATATACCATATCTGGAATGGAAAGAGGAACAGGAAAAACACAAAAAACAATTTCTGAAATACTTTTTTGCCATTATATCTGTTATTATATCCACCGATTCATGGCCACCCCCTCGCGATCGCTCCTGGCGAATGGAATGCTTCCTCTGCTTCTGTAATGTAAACAGAAGCAGAGGAAGTGATGTCATCTCTCCTTGTGACGGTCTTTTAGTTCTGGCGCCGAGGAGAGAAGTAAGTGTGCACCAACACTACACATACAGTAGAACACCAAGGCACACAAATCACCCCCGATCACCCCTCCTGCACCCCCTGTCACAATGACACCAATAGCAGTTTTTATTGTTTCACTGATTACTGCATTGGTGTCATTTGTGACTGTTATAAGTGTTAGGTAGGTGGTAGGCCCCTTTAGGTCTAGGGTACCCCCCTAACCCCCCTAATAAAGGTTTAACCCCTTGATCACCCCCTGTCGCCAGTGTCACTAAGCAATCATTTTTCTGATCCCCGTATTAGTGTCACAGGTGACGCTAGTTAGCCAGGTAAGTAATTAGGCTCACCATCAGCTTTTTATAGCGTCAGGTACCCCCATATACTAACTAATAAAGGTTTTAACCCCCTGATTGCCCCCTAGTTAACCCTTTCACCAGTGATCACCGTATAACTGTTACGGGTGACGCTGGTTAGTTCATTTGTTTTTTATAGTGTCAGGTGATATCAGTTAGATTTTAGGGTCTGCGTCGCCCCAGGCAGCGTCAGGTTAGTGCCAGAACTGCTAACACCCTCGCACGCAGCATACACCTCCCTTAGTGGTATAGTATCTGAATGGATCGATATCTGATCTGATCAGATCTATACTAGCGTCCCCAGCAGTTTAGGGTTCCCAAAAACGCAGTGTTAGCGGGATCAGCCCAGATACCTGCTAGCACTTGTGTTTTGCCCCTCCACCCAGCCCAGCCCAGCCCACCCAAGTGCAGTATCGATCGATCACTGTCACTTTCAAAACACTAAACACATATAACTGCAGCTTTCACAGAGTCAGGCCTGATCCCTGCGATCGCTAACAGTTTTTTTGGTAGCGTTTGTTACATTTGCTGACAGTCTAGGAGCTTTTTTACTTGTGAGTCTCACTACTGTACCAGTAAATTTAGAGCCCAAAATGGCAAATCGAAGGTACAGTAGTGAACGTTTCTGAGCATGACAATTAGTGAAGAGGAAGTCACTCATCTGTCAGATTCAGGCTCAGAATATGATCCTGTAGACAGCAGCGGCTCCATGACAGATAGCTCTGACGACGTAGTTGTGGTCCCTGGCATGGTCAGGCGTACCAGACCCCGATCTTCTTCTGCTATTGAGGTGCAAGAACCACAGGGCTCTCGTATGGAGCAGAGAAGTACTAGCACCGCTATTCCTTCTGGTGAACTGGCAAGCACACCGGCCTAGTACACCCTGGTCGTACATCCAGTACTGCAGTAACACTTGGTGACGTGGCGATTCCCATAAGTGCAGTTTAAGCTGGCGAGGTGGCTAGCACAAGTAGTGTCCTGCTGCCATCAAGAAGAAGACAAAGACAGGCCCGTCGTGTCCATAATGTCCTTCCTGCAGAATTCGCCAATCCTAATTGGGAGACCACCACTTCTGCAGCACCCGTACTTCCCCCATTCACTGGCCAACCCGGCATTCAGGTTGAAACAGTTTTCTACGTCACTTGATTTTTATTCGCTGTTTTTCACCAAAGATCTCTATAGATCTATTGTGGACCAATGCTGGTCAATTCATCGCCACTAATTCCCAGCCCTCCCCTGCCAGAGATTGGAAAGCAATTACGGTTTCTGAATTTAAGACCTTTCTGGGCCTATCCCTTGACATGGGCATAGTTAAAATGAGTATGTTGCGGTCATATTGGTCCACTGACCCAATTTACCATATGCCCGTGTTCTCTGCTTCCATGGCCAGGGCACAATACGAGCAGATCTTGCGGTTCATGCACTTCAACAACAATGAGCTCTGTTGTCCTCGTGGAGACCCTGGATACGATCGGCTCTACAAAATTCGGCCCCTCGTAAACCACTTCAAACAACATTTTGCAGACTTGTTTACTCCCCATCAAGTTGTCTGCGTTGATGAGTCCCTGATTACGTTTTCTGGCCGCTTGTCATTCAAACAGTATCTTCCCAGCAAGCGTGCCAGATACAGGGTCAAGATGTATAAGCTCTGTGACAGGGCCACAGGCTATACATGTAGTTTTATGGTTTACGAGGGAAGAGATAGTCACGTAGAGCCGACAAACTGCCCTGACCACATAGGAAGCGCTGGCAAGATTGTGTGGGACTTGGTGTCACCCTTATTCATAAAGGGGTACCATTTGTATGTGGACAATTATTACACGAGCGTGCCACTTTTTAGTTACTTGTTTGATCATCAGATTGGAGCATGTGGCACTGTGCGATCTAATCGCCGGGGCTTTCCCCAGCGGCTTGTAGATTCCCGTTTTAGGCTGGGGGAGAGAGCCTGCTTGAAGTGTAATAACTTGCTCGCTATGAAGTGGAGGGATAATAAGAATGTTTTCGTTCTTACCTCCCTTCATGCAGACACGACGGTACAAATTACTACAACGACTGGTGTTGTGGAGAAACCCTTCTGTGTCCACGAATATAACCAAATAATGGGAGGGGTGGACCTCAATGACCAGTTGTTGGCGCCGTACCTAGTTGCCCATAAGGCCAGAAGCTGGTACAAAAAAGTATCTGTTTATTTCAATTGGCTTTGCTGAACACTCTATGTACTATACAGAGCTTCAGGACGGACTGGATCCTTCCTTAAATTCCAGGATGAGATCGTCAGAGCCCTTCTGTTTCCAGACGGTGCTCCACCTCACCTTCCCAATCCAAATGCAGTAAGCCGACTGCATGAGAGGCATTTTCCTTATGTCCTCTCGAGTACCCGAAAAAAGAAAAAAAAAAGTATTTTTCTTTTCTTTCTTCATTTTCAAAAACAAATGAAAGCTGCAAAATACTCACCATGCCTCTCAGCAAATAGCTTGGGGTGTCTACTTTCCAAAATGGGGTAATTTGGAGGGGGGTTTGTGCTATCTTGGCATTTTATGGCCTTCCAAACTGTGATAGATAGTGAGGAGTGAAATCAAAAATTTACGCCCTTAGAAATCCTGAAGGCGGTGCTTGGTTTTCGGGGCCCCGTACGCGGCTAGGCTTCCAAAAAGTTCCACACATGTGGTATCCCCGTACTCAGGAGAAGCAGCAGAATTTATTTTGGAGTGTAATTCCACATATGCCCATGGATTGTGTGAGCAATATATCATTTAGTGACAACTTTGTGCAAAAAAAAAAAAAGTTTATCATTTTCCCACAACTTGTGGCAAAATATAACATATTCCATGGACTCAACATGCCTCTCAGCAAATAGCTTGGGGTGTCTACTTTCCAAAATGGGGTCATTTGGGGGGGTTTTGTGCCATCTTGGCATTTTATGGCCTTCAAAACTGTGATAGATAGTGAGGAGTGAAATCAAAAATTTACGCCCTTAGAAATCCTGAAGGCGGTGATTGGTTTTCGGGGCCCCGTACGCGGCTAGGGTCCCAAAAAGTCCCACACATGTGGTATCCCCGTACTCGGGAGAAGCAGCAGAATGTATTTTGGGGTGTAATTCCACATATGCCCATGGCATGTTTGAGCAATATATCATTTAGTGACAACTTTTTGCAAAAAAAAAAAAAGTTTGTAATTTTCCCGCAAATTGTGGCAAAATATAAAATATTCCATGGACTCAACATGCCTCTCAGCAAATAGCTTGCAATGGGGGGGAAAAGTGAACTTAGGTTTGCGCCTCCATCCTTAATATCATGAAAAAGAGGGGGGGAGGTTGGGACTTTAAATGAGGTGCGCATGATGCAGCCCAATCACACTCACAGAGGTGCAAACATATGTATGTTTATTAAGGACCAATGATCAACATGGCATAAAAACGCATTGCAAACATTAGACATAAAATAATCGCATATAAACAATAAATCTATGTATATACAACCATGGGACAAGGGTAGGTACAATTATGCATCTTAATCCCCCAAGCAAGATAAAAGTCATGTGAAGTAAAAAAACATCTGAAAATTGGTCAATGTGTGTTTGATGCATCAAAGGTAGGCCCGACGCTGCGTTTCATGGACTTCAATCCACTCTTCAGGAGCCGGATGCATCTAAATTCTATAAAAAATGTATGAAAAGCAATATAGTTTCATGGGTTTAACAAAATCAGCAGAAAAGGGGGAAATTGGGCATAATGGGCCATGCCAAAAAGGTTACTCACATGATAGCCAAAACTGGGACCGTGCGACAAAACAAAGCCAGGGGTGAGCCATGGAGCCTGGCCTGGGAGCTGAGAGGGGGACCACAACGAGGAACACCGGACCGCACACACCAACACCCCACAGTGGAGGGGACTTCTATAATGTAGGAAAACATATAAAATGTATCTATGATGATACAAGTAACAAAAAACAAGATGGTATAAGCTGCAGATATCACCGAGGTGATTGAAAAAAAAAGCACCCGGAAGATTACCTTGAAAAATGCATGTGATGTTTGAAGCCACATAGATGGGAGAAGATCAGGGTGTACATAGGTTGTATCAGCACCATCTCTGAATACCATGAAGCAGGGAGTGAGATGCAGCCCCAGCATGGAACGCCAGCTCCCCTTCAGCGTCACGCAGGCACGACACAGTAGAGCAAAACCTCGGCAAACGCCAGAGAAGCTCACCACATGTCAGCCCAGCTGATATACCGGACATCTGTGTGTGCGACGCCCAAACAAGGAAGTCACATGCACAGTGCCGGGGGCGTAGCGCCGATGCACGTTGGAAAGATCCGCTTAGCCACCCACCCCCAACCCTGTGGAGGGAAGGTAGGAGGGCAGACACCAGCATGCATCGCAGCTCCCGGGAAACAGGACATCTGCCCACCCACCGACAATGAGTCACACAGACCCAGTCTGGCCACAGGGAGTAAAAAATATATATAAAGTAGTGAAAGATCAAAATATGTAAACTGTCAGTGCAGTGAACGTTCCATATAAAGCATGCTGAATTATGGCCAGACCCGGTAGGAATCCGCCATAAGAGAGCGATGGGCTACAATCATGAGCACCTCCATCCCTAATCAATGCAAGCAATGGTGGGGAAAGCGAACTTAGGACTTTAATTGGGACGCAAGGGAAAGTTTGCGCCCCCATCCTTAATATCATGAAAAAGAGGGGGGGGGGGGGGTTGGGACTTTAAATGAGGTGCGCATGATGCAGCCCAATGACACTCACAGAGGTGCAAACATATGTATGTTTATTAAGGACCAATGATCAACATGGCATAAAAACGCATTGCAAACATTAGACATAAAATAATCACATATAAACAATAAATCTATGTATATACAACCATGGGACATGGGTAGGTACAATTATGCATCTTAATCCCCCAAGCAAGATAAAAGTCATGTGAAGTAAAAAACATCTGAAAATTGGTCAATGTGTGTTTGATGCATCAAAGGTAGGCCAGACGCTGCATTTCATGGACTTCAATCCACTCTTCAGGAGCCGGATGCATCTAAATTCTATAAAAAATGTATGAAAAGCAATATAGTTTCATGGGTTTAACAAAATCAGCAGAAAAGGGGGAAATTGGGCATAATGGGCCATGCCATGAAGGTTACTCACATGATAGCCAAAACTGGGACCGTGCGACAAAACAAAGCCAGGGGTGAGCCATGGAGCCTGGCCCGGGAGCTGAGAGGGGGACCTCAACGAGGAACACCGGACCGCACACACCAACACCCCACAGTGGAGGGGACTTCTATAATGTAGGAAAATATATAAAATGTATCTATGGTGACACAAGTAACAAAAAACGAGATGGTATAAGCTGCAAATATCACCAAGGTGATTGAAAAAAAAGCACCCGGAAGATTACCTTAAAAAATGCATGTGATGTTTGAAGCCACATAGATGGGAGAAGACCAGGGTGTACATAGGTTGTATCAGCACCATCTCTGAATACCATGAAGCAGGGAGTGAGATGCAGCCCCAGCTTGGAACGCCAGCTCCCCCTCAGCGTCACGCAGGCACGACACAGTAGAGCAAAACGCTCTCTTATGGCGGATTCCTACCGGGTCCGGACGTAATTCAGCATGCCTTATATGGAACGTTCACTGCACTGACAGTTTACATATTTTGATCTTTCACTACTTTATATATATTTTTTACCTCCTGTGGCCAGACTGGGTCTGTGTGACTCATTGTCGGTGGGTGGGCAGATGTCCTGTTTCCCGGGAGCTGCGATGCATGCTGGTGTCTGCCCTCCTACCTTCCCTCCACAGGGTTGGGGGTGGGTGGCTGGGCGGATCTTTCCACCATGCATCGGCGCCACACCCCCGGCACTGTGCATGTGACTTTCTTGTTTGGGCGTCGCACACACAGACGTCCGGTATATCAGCTGGGCTGACATGTGGTGAGCTTCTCTGGCGTTTGCAGAGGTTTTGCTCTACTGTGTCGTGCCTGCGTGACGCTGTGGGGGAGCTGGCTTTCAGTGATGGGGCTGCATCTCACTCCCTGCTTCATGGTATTCAGAGATGGTGCTGATACAACCTATGTACACCCTGATCTTCTCCCATCTATGTGGCTTCAAACATCACATGCATTTTTCAAGGTAATCTTCCGGGTGCTTTTTTTTCAATCACCTTGGTGATATCTGCAGCTTATACCATCTCGTTTTTTGTTACTTGTATCATCATAGATACATTTTATATATTTTCCTACATTATAGAAGTCCCCTCCACTGTGGGGTGTTGGTGTGTGCTGTCCGGTGTTCCTCGTTGAGGTCCCCCTCTCAGCTCCAGGCTCCATGGCTCACCCCTGGCTTTGTTTTGTCGCACGGTCCCAGTTTTGGTTATCATGTGAGTAACCTTTTTGGCATGGCCCATTATGCCCAATTTCCCCCTTTTCTGCTGATTTTGTTAGACCCATGAAACTATATTGCTTTTCATACATTTTTTATAGAATTTAGATGCATCCGGCTCCTGAAGAGTGGATTGAAGTCCATGAAACGCAGCGTCGGGCCTACCTTTGATGCATCAAACACACATTGACCAATTTTCAGATGTTTTTTACTTCACATGACTTTTATCTTGCTTGGGGGATTAAGATGCATAATTGTACCTACCCATGTCCCATGGTTGTGTATACATAGATTTATTGTCTATATGGGATTATTTTATGTCTAATGTATGCAATGTGTTTTTATGCCATGTTGATCATTGGTCCTTAATAAACATACATATGTTTGCACCTCTGTGAGTGTGATTGGGCTGCATCATGCGCACCTCATTTTTCAGCAAATAGCTTGGGGTGTCTGTTTTCCAAAATGGGGTCATTTGGCTGGGTTTTGTGCTATCTTGGCATTTTATGGCCTTCAAAACTGTTATAGGTAGTGAGGAGGTATCCCCGTACTCAGGAGAAACAGCAAAATGTATTTTGGGTTGCAATTCCACATATAAGCATGGCATGTGTGAACAATATATCATTTAGTGACAACTTTTTGTAAAAAATTTTTTATTTTTTTTGTCATTATTCAGTCACTTGGGACAAAAAAATAAAATATTCCATGGACTCAACATGCCCCTCAGCAAATAGCTTGGGGTGTCTACTTTCCAAAATGGAGTCATTTGGGGGGGTATTGTGCCATCTTGGCATTTTATGGCCTTCAAAACTGTGATAGGTAGTGAGGAGTGAAAACAAAAATCTACGCCCTTGGAAATCCTGAAGACGGTGATTGGTTTTCGGGGCCCTGTACGCGGCTAGGCTCCCAAAAAGTCCCACACATGTGGTATCCCCGTACTCAGGAGAAGCAGCAGAATTTATTTTGGGGTGTAATTCCACATATGCCCATAGCATGTGTGAGCAATATTTTATTTAGTGACAACTTTGTGCAAAAAAAAAAAAAAAGTTTGTCATTTTCCCGCAACTTGTGGCAAAATATAAAATATTCCATGGACTCAACATGCCTCTCAGCAAATAGCTTGGGGTGTCTATTTTCCAAAATGGGGTCATTTGGCTGGGTTTTGTGCTATCTTGGCATTTTATGGCCTTCAAAACTGTGATAGGTAGTGAGGAGGTATCCCCGAACTCAGGAGAAGCAGCAAAATGTATTTTGGGTTGCAATTCCACATATAACCATGGCATGTGTGAGCAATATGTCATTTAGTGACAACTTTTTGTAATTTTTTTTTTTTTTGTCATTATTCAATCACTTGGGACAAAAAAATGAAATATTCAATTGGCTCAACATGCCTCTTAGCAATTTCCTTAGGGTGTCTACTTTCCAAAATGGGGTCATTTGGGGGAGGTTTGTACTGCCCTTCCATTTTAGCACCTCAAGAAATTAGATAGGCAGTCATAAACTAAAAGCTGCATGAATTCCAGAAAATGTACCCTAGTTTGTAGACGGTATAACTTTTGCGCAAACCAATAAATATAGGCATATTGACATTTTTTTTACCAAAGACATGTGGCTGAATACATTTTGGTCTAAATGTATGATTAAATTGAGTTTATTGGATGTTTATTATAACAAAAAGTAGAAAATATAATTTTTTTCAAAATTTTTCCGTTTATATCGCAAAAAATCACAGAGGCAGACAAATACCATCAAAATAAAGCTCTATTTGTGTGAACAAAAGGACGCAATTACCAGTTAAAGCAGCGCAGTGCCAAATTGTAAAAAGTCCTCTGGTCTTTGACCAGCCAAATGGTCCGGGACTGAAGTGGTTAAATATGCCTTTTGAATATTGGCTAATGGTGAGGTCTGCCAGACCCGTGGGGAAACACCGATTCTGAATCACCTCACACTCAAAATAGAAAGTTTTGTATGACTGTATGTGTATATATATATATATATATATATATATATATATATATATATATACCGTATTTATCGGTGTAGAACACGCACTTTTTTCCCCTTAAAATCAGGGGAAAATCATGGGGGGCGTGTTATACGCCGATCCCCACTGTCTGTGTGCCAAAAAAAAGCGAGCGCTGCTAGAAAAAAAACGAGCGCCACCAAAAAAGGCCGAGCGCCGCCGAAAAAGACTGAGCCGAGTGCTCGGCTCCGCTCGCAGTCACACCGTTCCGCCTCCCTGCTGTCTCTGAAAGGATGAGGAGCGAGTGCTGCCGAAAAAGACTGAGCCGAGTGCTCGGCTCCGCTCGCAGTCCCGCCTAGTCCCGCCTAGTCCCGCCCAGCTCCTATGATGGACATAACACTCTGTCCAATGGCGGGACTGGGCAGGACTGCGAGCGGAGCCGAGCCAAGCCGAGTACACAGTACGGTCTTTTTCGCTCCTCATCCTCTCAGAGACAGCAGACGAGCTTGGTGACACCGAACGCGTTGGGTGGACCTTCCGCTAACATCGCCTCATGCTTTTACATGCTGTATCAATTTCTTCCAAATGTGAGTGTTGAATTTATATTTTTAACCACCTCCTTTTTAAATGGTATCACGCTATGTAGGCCCCCTTTTTCTATTACATGATAACCTTCCTGTGACAATAAGTTTTCATGCTCCCCGAGACTCCTGGAGCCTCCAGCTAACATCTCATGACCGTCTAAGGCTGATCGACTGACGGAGTTCCAGGATCTGCTGTCCTCCATTGGGTGGTTTGAACCCAACAAGCCCTGTTGACTTGGGTGGTATATGCCCCGCCAAGTCAATATTATCTGGTAAGCCTCCTCCCTCTTTCACGGTGGTGGTGTTTGCTTTCATTTTTTCACTCCAAGGTTCCTAGGAATGCCAGGAACTTCCCACATGTGTATTGGATCACAAACCTAATTGGACTGTATTTCATCATTTAGTTCAACTTGGACATTTGTGTATCGCTTCTCGGCATTTTGGTAGTGTAGTATCTGTTCTTACCAGTTTCCAGGAGGTGGCGCTTGCTTCTATCCCTGATCTATGGCGAAATAGAGATGGGATGGCGGTTGCTATGCAAAGCCTGCTGGAGTAAAGGTGACCTGGAGCGGTTTGTAGCCGAAAGGGAAGCCTTCTGATGGGGGTGGAGAACCACGGGGTCCGAACCGAAGGATCGGTACCCTGGCCTTCTGACCTGGATTGGGGCGGATCTAGCTGCGGATAGTTATTTGGGAGAGAACGCTTACTCCAACCTTGCAAGGGGGGGGGTGGTTAGTACCTTCCGAATGTAATTAGGAGGAGTGATGGGAGCGACGGCAGAGCCTGATGGTAAAGGGCTCTTTCCGGCTTCCTGATCTCCATATCCTTTCTGCCTGTGGTGGGGTCTGCTGTGGTCTGGGCTGGGGGGTCAGGGTTGCTTTCGAAAAGCCAGTGGTGAATGTGCCCCTGAAGTGGCAGTTCAGGGGTGCCTTAAGTCACGGTGTGTAAACACTTGATTTTATGGCACCATGGTCACTTTCACCACAACACACGTTTTTCGCACCTGCCTCTTGGGCCGGGCCTTTTGGCCAGGACCAGGGGAAATTTTTATGCCTGGCCGGAGGGCCGGCCATTGTATTGCACAATGGCCACTTTCACTCTCCCATCTCACTATCTTCCCCACTCTTTCTTTTACCCTTGTTTGTCACTTTTTTGTCTTTTTTTTTGGTTGTCTTTGTATACACGTTTTGTCACTGTGTGGCGAGTAGGGTGTGGGTCCTCGGGCCTACTCTGAAAGTCTTTGGAGGGGGTGGACATAGGCCTTTTGGCTTGGTTCGCCCTCTCCTTTGAGGGGTCTCTCTTCGGGAGAGCCCCACTGTACTTGGGTTGGTCTGCTTCGGCAGTCCTTCCAGTTGTGGGGGTCCGCCTGGTTTCAGCCAGATGGACCCTTTGTCTGAGTACCTCAGTCCCTGTCAGGAGCCTAACGCCCCGGGGGATCAGGGTAAGGTCCTTCCCTAGTGGAGGACTCTGTACACCCGTTGCACGTTTTTGTGTTTCACTCTCTATGTGTGGGCACTTTTTTTTGAGGTGTGTTTTGCACGCCACTGGCTAAAAAAAAAAAAAAAAAAAAAAATTTGTGTGTAGTGCAGTCACTATATTAGCACATTGCTTAATATCCATTCACATCTATTATGTTAGAGTTTGTGTCATTTTGTCACATATATGTTTAAATAACATACAATTTTTTCCCTTTTTTTTGCAATCATAGCGCTGCACTTATTTATTTTCTACCTACTTAGCTCTTTGTCTACAGCCGTGCCGGCTGCTGGATTGCGGGGTCACAGCGCAGTATACACTTTTCATTATTCATGTGATTGCTATCCTTAAATAAAAGACAGTTTTTTGGCATGATCAGTCATATTTTCAATATTAATGCCAAGATTTCACAATTTCTGCCAGGGTATGCAAACTTTTGAGCACAACTGTATCTATATATATATAAGTTTGGCATTATCCCAAGGTAAAAAACAAAAAACACACAAGCAAAACTGTAAATCTTACCTACAACCCCATAATCCACCTTTATCCCATCTAAGCTTGCTATGGGGAGGGGGACTACGACCTCAAAGTGAGATGATAAGAAGGAGGGGAAAAAAGACTATATCCAAGTTCAACTAAACCATAAAAATAACTGAAAAAGTAACTGCGACCCCAGGCTACTAAATAGATAAGAAATAAAAAGAGCTGCGCTGGTAATAAATAAAAAAATAAAAGTGATCTAATAAGCAGGTAATAAGCAATCAAATAGACACCTAGGTTAATACATAAAACATAATCTGCATAGTCCAGTGGAGTGACACACACATGTGACTTAATGGATAAGCAAAGGCGACCAATTCATCAAATGAATGGGTGACATAAATTATAAAAAATAATAAGTGAAAAAAATTTGACGTGTAAACTTAAAAATAAAAATAGAAAATATAGTTGTAGGAGGCCCACTGGAAGGTGTCTCTGGAGTCTTACTCTGAGCACACATGGAACAGGCAGCTACG
The DNA here is from genome assembly GCF_042186555.1 of Aquarana catesbeiana. Taxonomy (NCBI): domain Eukaryota; kingdom Metazoa; phylum Chordata; class Amphibia; order Anura; family Ranidae; genus Aquarana; species Aquarana catesbeiana. The sequence goes on from NC_133329.1 coordinate 335,429,543, forward strand.
AAGGCAGTTACATCAGCCCGTAGACTAGGCCACCAGAATTGTTGGGAAATGGCCCAAACAAGTTGATTCTTCCCAGGGTGACCAGCTGCCTTGGGAGAATGGTAAGTCTGGAGCACGGCAGTATGAGACTCTCTGGGACAAAGCAGCGGTCACAAGGTTTCTCAAGAGGAGCATTGACCTGAGCAGCAAGAATTTTGTCACCCAAAGGAGAAGTAAGACTGGTGCGAACCGTAGCCAGGAGGAATCACAGGAACCGGAACCGACTCCAACTTGGAAGCGGAGGAAACTTGCCGTGACAAGGCGTCAGCCCTTACATTCTTAGTACCGGGTAAGAATGAAACAATGTAATTAAAACTTGACAAGAAAAGAGCCCATCGCACCCTTCTGGTAGAGAGGCGCTTAGCCTCAGACAAGAATGTGAGATTTTTATGGTCAGTAAGAATGAGAACCGGCACAGTGAGTGGTACCTTCAAGGAGATGTCTCCATTCTTTTAGGGCTAAAATGATCACCAACAGCTCTCTGTCACCAATCTCGTAATTGCACTCTGCAGGTGACAATTTCTTGGAAAAGTAGCCACACGGATGCATCGCGCTCTCAGAGTTAGAGCGTTGAGACAGAAGGGCGCCAACTCCAGTCTCAGAAGCATCAACTTCTAGGATAAAAGGCAACGTAGGATCAGGATGTGCCAACACAGGAGCAGAAACAAAGGCAGCCTTGAGACTCTCAAAGGCCTTAATGGACTCCGGAGGCCAACTCTGTGGGTTACCGTCCTTTCTTGTCATATCGGTCAGGGGCTTGACCAGAGACGAGAAATTACGAATAAACTTCCCATAATAGTTGGCAAAACCCAGGAAATGCTGCAGAGGACGTAAACCCATGGGTCGGGGCCACTGTAGGACTGCCGAAAGTTTCTCTGGGTCCATCGAAAAACCAGCAGTGGAAATGACATAGCTCAGGAATTTAACCTGTTCACGATGGAACTCGCACTTCTCCAGTTTACAACAGAGATTGTTTTCTCTTTCTGAAGCACACGACAGACATCTGTGTGGTGGCTCTCCTGGGGCTTGGAAAATATGAGGATATCATCGAGATAAACCACCACACATAACTGCAACAAATCTCGGAGGACACCGTTAATAAATTCCTGCAAAACTGCTGGGGCGTTACAAAGGCCAAAAGGCATTACTCATAATGGCCTGTTCTGGTATTAAATGCAGTTTTCCACTCGTCGCCCTCCTTAATCCGCACAAGATTGTATGCCCCTCTCAAATCAAGCTTTGTGAAAACCGTTGCTCCCTTGAGGCAGTCAAATAACTCTGTAATCAACGGAATCGGATAGGCATTCTTAATTGTGAAACAATTGAGATCCCTATAATCAATACAAGGTCTCAGTTTACCGCTCTTCTTCTTCACAAAGAAGAAACCAGCACCAGCAGGAGACGAGGATTTGTGGATGAAACCACGAGAAAGTGCGTCTGCAACATACTCCTCCATAGCCTTATCCTCCAAGACCGACAAAGGGTAAACCCAGCCACGAGGGGGTATGGCACCAGGTTGAAGGTCAATTGCGCAATCATACGGCCGGTGTGGAGGCAAACTACCGGCTTGACCTTTGTCAAAGACATGGCTAAAATCGCGGTACTCCTCTGGCAGGGAGGAGAGTGAAGACCTTGGCGACCTTCTGGAAGCATGTCTCACTGCATTGTGGTGACCAGGAGAGAACCTCAGCATGGAGCCAATCAAAAGAGGGGTTGAGCCTCTTTAAGCAAGGATAACCAATAACCAGCAGAAACCTAGGTGAGGAAATAACTTGGAATTAGATTATCTCGTGGTTAAGAGCACCTACGGTCATGGACAACAGAACCGTCTCATGAGTCACATGGGCAGGCTGTAGAGGTCTCCCGTCAAGAGCCTCAATGGCAAGTGGAGTGTCACGCAGCTGCAGTCGATTAGAACCTGTATCTCGATGGACGACTCAGCCCAAGAAAGGGTGACTGAAACCAGGGGCTTATCCTTCTGGATAACTGGGGACAAAACAACGCCACCTAAGGTCTGTCCGTGACAGGACCTCAAAGTTCGGGAGTTCCCTGGATGGGTAGGACAAGACTTTAAAAAGTGACCTGCCTTGCCACAATAAAGGCACAATCTCTCCCTCGTCCTAAAGGTTCTCTCATCCGCAGAGAGATGCGTGAAGCCCAAGTGCATGGGTTCAACTTCACAGACCGACTCGGTACCAGGAGACATGGGAGGTGAGGGAAGCATGGGTGGGACTGCAAAGCTCGGAGGCAAACGTACAGGAGGCTTCCGCAAGCGCTCATTAAAAGTCTTTCTCTGAGTCTGGAGTCAATGAGGATGGCAAACGTGATCAACTTCTCCAGCTCATCCTTGATGAAATCTGGGAGACCATGAGAAAAAGCAGCTACGAGGGCCTCATTGTTCCAAGCAACCTCTGCTGCCAAAGTACGGAATTCAATGGCGTAGTCGGCAACAGTTCTCGTACTCTGTTTGATGGACATGAGGCAGCAGAAGCGGAGCGTGCGGGAACATCAAATACCCTTTTAAAGGAGGCCACAAATTCAGGGTAACTCAAGACAACAGGTTTTTGCATCTCCCATAGAGGGTTTACCCAGGCCAAGGCTCTCTCAGAAAGCAAAGATATCACAAAACTTATTTTGCTTCTGCCCATTGGAAATGCCTGGGGCAGCATCTCAAAGTATATCTCAACCTGGTTGAGAAACCCTCTGCATTGGACTGGATCGCCCCCAAATCCCTGGGGAAGTGGCATGGAACCAGACATACCTCTTATAGAGGTAATACTCGAGGCGGGTGCCTGCACAGAGACTGGCGCTGCAGCAGGGACGGCCTGCAACTCAGGTTGTACCGGAGCAGCCACAGTGAGAGATTCCAGGTGAGCCGTGTGACTCAGGAGCGTTTGTAACGCTATGGCAAACTGATCCATGCGGTGATCTTGCTCATCCAATCTGGATAAAATATTACCAACAAGTGGACTGACTGTATTTTCTGAATTCATGGCCTTCGCCTACTGTCAGAAACCATGAAATCAAACCGAGACAGAAGTACAGTTAAATCACACTTGTTTAACCGCTTGCCGCCCGCCGGCTGTCATATGACAGCCAGGTGGCACGGCTCTTGTTCTGGGAGGGCGTCACATGACGCCCTCGCCTTCCTGGCCCACCAAGGGGTGCGTGCGCACTGACGAGGACACTCACGCGCGCCCGCCGTGTCACTCGGGACCGGATGCGCGTGCCCAGCGGCCGCCATGTCCGCCGGGCACCCGTGATTTCCCAGTAACACAGCAGGACCGTGGATCTGTGTGTGTAAACACACAGATCCATGTCCTGTCAGAGGAGAAGAGACCGATGGTGTGTTCCCAGTACAGAGGATCGGTCTCCTCCCCTTGTGAGTCCCCTCCCCTACAGTTAGAAACACTCTAGGAAACATAATTAACCCTTCGATCACCCCCTAGTGTTAACCCCAGTCACATTTATACAGTAATCAGTGCATTTTTATAGCACGGATCGCTGTATAAATGTGAATGGTCCCAAAAATATGTCAAAAGTGTCCGATATGTCTGCCGCAATATCACAGTCACGTTAAAAATCGCAGATTGCCGTTACTAGTAAAAAAAAATAAATAATAAAAATACTATACATCTATCCCCTATTTTGTAGACGCTATAACTTTTGCGCAAACCAATCAATATACGCTTATTGCGTTTCTTTTTTACCAAAAATATGTAGAAGAATACATATAAAACAGAGATAAGTGCAGCGCATAAAAAATAAAAATAAAGAAAAAGAAAAGTCCAATCCAGATGGAAAAACAGCAATCACCAGACAGAAGGAATGACAGGATCCCTCGTAAGGAAAATAGGAGCGTCGCCCCAATGTTGTGTGACTAATCCTTCACCAATTAAGGTCAAATACGCTTACCAGAGTTGATGGACCTCCTATCACAGAAGGTCAGAGGCGCATATATCCCCTCAGGGATGTAATGAGACTCCCATAAGAGCAATCTTCAATCCCAGTCCGTGGAGCTCTTGTCCAGCAGTGTAAACCAGTGACAAAGGGGAAGACCTCCAAACGGGGTGTAAATGATAATAAAGATAGTCCAAGAAGACAGAGGGGATAATCTAAGTGTACTTCGTTTATTAAAGTAAATATAAAACATACAGCGCTGTCAAGCACAATGTTAAAAAGTACAATTCTACGATCCACAGATCAACAGCATAGAGGTGGCAGTGGGTGACGTCCGTGTTGTAAGCTCCGCCCCCGTACACAGCATTATGTCCTATTGGACTTTGTCAGCAAAGGACGGAGCTAGGAGTCACCCAGCAAACTAATATAGGCAAGCTGGTGTCAGCAAAGGAGGCCGTACGACCGTAAGTTGGGCTACTAATAAAAGGGACGTTTAACCCAGCGGGGACACCAGCAAAAAAGGTTACAATTAACCAGAAAAACAAGGTAATTGCCAAATAGCAATACCAAATAACTCTAAAAACGGACCTAAAATACCCGCGGCCATCTCTTTAACAATTTAGAAGGCAAAATCACCAAACTTAGTAAAAAACAAAAAAAAGTACAAACAAACAGTATGTATAAAAAAACAACAAGTAATACCAACATTATTTATCTGATATAAAACAGTTGAGGTCAAACTCAACATTTAACCCCCTGGGGACCCCAACCTTGGTATCAACGTTGGCTTAATTGTCTGACAAAATTCCCTCCCCTCCAGTGCTTATTAACTTTTTATAGTCCCCAAAATTGCAAACATCTAGGGTCCTGGTTGTGGAAAGTTTTAACATCTAGGGTCCTGGATGTGGAAGTTTAGTTTAGGCCTCAGTGCTCCTGTCTGCCTTGTCCTGGGGGATTCCTGTTTGGTAGAAGGGAGGCCCATCATCCCTGGCTTCCCGATGTTTGTCCAACTTGGAGGCATTCGCCTCTGTGGGGTGATCAAAATAATTTTATTAGACACAAACTCTTTCTGTTATTTATATTATGGAATGTTTCATCTGTGACACCATCTCAGCACATGTAAGTGCATCTAATATACAAAAATGGCACTTTTTACGGATATATATGTACCCTATTTATCGGCGTATAACACGTGCCAGCGTATAATACGCACCCCAAGTTTAGGAGGGAATTTTAAGGAAAAAAACTTTTAGGAGGGAAGTTTAAGGAAAAAAAACTTACATTAAAATGCCCATCAATGCAGCCTTATCAGTGTCCATCTGCAGCCTTGTCCAGTGTCCATTGCAGCCTTGTCAGTGCAGCTTTGCCCCAGTGCAGAATTGTCAGTGCAGCTTTGCCCCAGTGCAGCCTTGTCAGTGCAGCCATGTCAGTGCAGCTTTGCCCCAGTGGTCAGTGCAGCCTTGTCAGTGCAGCTTTGCCCCAGTGGTCAGTGCAGCTTTGCCCCAGTGGTCAGTGCAGCCTTGCCCCAGTGGTCAGTGCAGCCTTGCCCCCAGTGTCCATTACATGCTTGGACAGATCGCTTGAAAGATCGCCGTCGACATAGACATAGCATGTAGTTTTAAATATGGAGCCGCGGAGTTCGGAGGGACTTGGCGGAGCTGAACGAGCGCCCCTGAGATACACATAGTCGAGTGTACTCGGCTCTTTCCAGCGCCGCTCACAGTCCCGCCCAGTCCCGCCCTATGATGGACATAACACAGGTCCAATGGCGGGACTGGGCATGACTGTGAGCGGCCCCGGAAAGAGCCGAGAACACTCGACTATGTGTATCTCGGTGGCACTCGTTCAGCTCCGCCGAGTCCCTCCGAACTCCGCGGCGCCATGTGAATGTCAGCTGCGATCGCGGCGATCGCTCCGATAGATCACAGATAGCGGGGATCGGCGTATAACACGCACCCACGATTTTCCCCTGATTTTAAGGGGAAAAAGTGCGTGTTATACGCCGATAAATACGGTACTTTATGGAATAATGTTTATTGATATTGCATATCTTTAATAATATTATAGATGCATATGTGTGTTTCCTGGAGAACACCCCTGAGGAAAGAATTTAACTGAAACGCGACGGGTAAAGGATTGCTTTTGACTGCGTGCTGCCACATTGGTGTTTTCTACACAGATCTGTATACATTTCAACCATTTGTCTTAAGTGACCATGTTTTTTTTTAAATGCTTTGTCAAATAAAATATTTTGTAATACTGTAAACACTCTCTTTTTTTGTATAGATATTAATGCCTTAAAAGTCCATTTACGAGTACTTATTCTTTTAGTTTATAATTTCTGGATGTGGCTTTATATCTATGTGAACACAGTTGCCGACCTTCCCATTTTTCTGTCTTCACTAGTGTACCTTCGATTGTACATTTTGGCCTCTAACTTTACTGGTACAACTAGTGAGACTCACAGGAAAAAAGAGCACCTGACCTTCAGCGGCTGATTCAAATGCTACCAAAAAACTGTTAGCATTCGCAGAGATCAAGCCTGACTCTACGAATGCTGCAGTTATGTGTTTAGTGACAGTGATTGATTGATACTGCACTTGGGTGGGCTGGGCTGGGCGGAGGGGCTAAATGCAGGTGCTAGCAGGTATTTGGGCTGATCCCCCTAACGTTGCATTTTTAGGAACCCTAAACTATTGGGGATGCTAATATAGTTCTGATCAGATCAAAGATATCGATTCATTCAGACACTATACTACTAAGGGAGGTGTATGGTGCGTGTGTGGGTGTTAACGTTACTGGCACTAATCTGACAATGCCTGGGGTGATGCAGACCTTAACTAATGCTAAAAACTAACTGATATCACCCTCCGGGTGATCAAGGGGTTAAACCTTTTATTAGGTAATGTACGGTGGGTGCCCTGACGCTATAAAAAAATAACTAACTAACCAGCGTCACCCGTGACACTAATGCGGTGATCGCTGGTGACAGGGGGTGATCAAGGGGTTAAACCTTTATTAGGGGGGTTTAGGGGGGTCCCTAGACCTATCTGAGCCTACTACTGAGTACCCTAACCCCGATTAGTGTCACAAATGATACCAGTACAGTGATCAAAGAAATATATGAACACTGCACTGGGTGACATAGTGACAGGGAGTGAAGGGGTTAACGGGGGAGCGATCGGGGGGGTGAAATGTGTGCCTACGTGTACTGTGTCAATGTAGTGTTGGTGCAACTCACGTTTGGATGTCCTCTCTCCTCTCTCTGGAATGGAAAAGAATTTCAGAGAGGGAGATGACATCACTTCCCCTGCCTGTGTTTACACTTACAGACAGGGGAAGCATTTAATTAGTCAGAACTGATCAGCAGGTCCAGGCCAGAAATCATTGGCCTGGGCCCCCTAAGTGGCTGCATGCCCGGCGTAAGGCAATGTCATTTCGCCCACCCGTGCCATTCTGCCGCAGGAAAATTGTTGCGGCTGGTCGGGAACCGGTTAACTACTTGTGTGTTTGTGCCCACATAAACTGGATATTAACATTTATAGGTAAAGTTGATTCACGGAATATCCAATTGTTTCTTGGGGGACAAGGAAGGATTTTTTTTCCCTGCTGGAGCAAGTTGGATCATGCTTTGCTTTTTTTTTGCCTTCCTCTGGATCAGCTGTGGATATAGGATTGTGTATATATGATTCTATGATTACCCCCCCCCCCCCCCCCTTTTTTTGGTTGAACTAGATGGGCTTGTGTCTTTTTTTCAACCAGACTAACTATGTAATTATACAAAACATTATAAGAGGATACTAATCCAAAGCAAAGCCAAATTCCACACATTTTTGGCAGATAATGATCATTGTAATTTGCAGTCTCCCAGAAATGAAAAAATTAAAATTGCACTGATTTTTGTCTGTAATATATAATTGCACAACCTTGCAGGTCTATGAGTATAGGGACAGCACAGTGAAGTCTGGAACTTTATTCAGGGAAGCCTTATTAGCCATCGATGTTGGAAGGTGAATAGCACATAAATATAGGGGTTTCACCCAGAATTTCATGGGAAATCAAGAAATCAAATCTCTTCATATTGTTTAAGACCTATTTCCATGTTAACATTCCAAAAATGTAAATCAGGATAGTCATACAAATTTGAAGCAATGGCAAAGGACAGAGGTGAGGAAAAGACGAATTTTAAAGAAGCTACATACTGTATTTGATTTGTTCTTTCTCTGATGCTCAAAGTATGTGATATTCCAAAATGTTCCACTGACTTGAAGAATAAGTGTTTCTTAAAAAGGCTTAAAGACTTCTAATTCGGGCACCAAAGTACCAAAAGAGTAACAGAACATAGACCTTTGGCCGACACATCAAAATTATGTAGACTTTTCCAATATAATTTTTTTCCATCTAACAGTCCAATAGGGTAACCAGGTTTATTAATATAGGTCCCAACATGCTTGCTATCTTGACTTCTAAAAAAAAAAAAATACGCCCACTGTCAGAGGTTCCAAGAAAGATCAACGGATGTCTTCTAACCACCCAATACCAAAGATATCTAATTTATATAAGACCGATTGAGAGCCATGTGCTGTGACCTTTCCTTGAAGAAAGAAGTGTTTTACCATATGTAGCACTTAATCAAAACATACTTTCTTTAACAAACCCTTAACCTCTTGCCCAAATGAGTCACTGACGGCCAAAGCCATTTGCCTTTGCAGTGGCATTTCCTTTGATTAAAATAATGCCTATATGTCATTGCAGGATTTCATACTCTACTTTTTTATTTTATTTTATTTCTACAGGTGTCAAATTAAGGTGCAGTTAGAGCCAAATGGAGACAATGCCTCTGTATTCAACACTGAATTGAAACACCAATTTGATCAAAACCTCTGTAATAGCAATCTTAAATCTTTCTACTGCTTTCAAGCAAAATGGGGGGGGGGCAAAAATAAAAATTCTGATCTTTATTGCACCTCTTTTTTTGCTACTAAATATATTCTATCCATAGTCTGTTTAAAATACTTACTTTCACCTCTAGCCTTTTATAAAGATAAATTGTTCAACTGAGATCTGACATACACTTCTTAAGCTGTACCTGCAAGGTTAGCAGTACTTTTATAACAGTCATAAAATGCAAGTCTTTTGAAAACTAAGTTGCAGCATAAAATCTGTTGGCATAAGCTAAGTATGTACAATGTAGATATGTAATTAAAGTTGATCTAAACATAAAACCAAAAATGTAATATAATACATTGCATTGTATAATATATTCTAATTCCTGCAATGGTGGCTGCATGCATTTTCTTTTTAAGGCATTTTTTCCTTTAGTTTCACCTGGTGATCCTGCCAGTAAAACATTTCTTGTCATCCCCATTACATAAGAAGAAGGATTTGTGTAGTTCACATAAGATAGCTGGGAAGACGACACATAACATTGTTTATGATTTAAAGTGATTATAAAGCCACAGTTTTTATCATTTTTTAACCACTGCAAGCAAAATGTCAGTACTTTGACGCTAAATACCATTGTTATGGCAGCAGCTAGCTGCCATAACCCTGGTATTTTCGGGAATGGCGTGCGTTTCTCTTTAGGATAAAAGTGGTTTCTGCGGTGGATTTGCCACAAGATCACTTTTATCGCTGGCGGGAGAGGTGCCTACCCCCTTCCGCCACACTCCGGTTATCTCCATCGCTTACCAGACCCGCCGGTAGCGGCGGAGATGATCGCATCCTGTCACCTCACTGCCTGGATGCTGAGTGAGGGAAAGATGGCCCCCGCTCGGCTCCATAGTGACGTCAAACGTCACTTCCTCCCAATCCTCTTAAAGGAGTAATTCAATGACATTTAAAAAAAAAAAATATATTGCATTTTAGTGTAAATATGAGATCAGATCCTGTCATGCTTTTTTTCTATTACAAGGGATGTTTACATTCCTTGTAAAACCGTGTTTCCCCGAAAATAAGACCTACCCCGAAAATAAGACCTAGTGTTATTTTCCAGGAGGACTGCAATATAAGCCCTACCCTGAAAAGAAGCCCAAGTTTAAAATGCTTGAAAAATGCTATAATCCACTCTATCACAGTAGTATATAATGTACAATGTGTGTGTTTCTATAACATAATTGTGGGGAAAAGAGCTCCGGCGGGTCAAAGAAGTGCAGAGCGGTGCTGTAACGAAGGTATTTGGCACAATTATATTACAGAAACACACACATTGTACATTATATACTACTGTAATAGAGTGGATTATAGGATTTTACAAGCATTTTAACTCAGTTCACACTGGGGATTCCTGTCAGGCAGGGAGGGCAGGGAGAGAGAGGGGGAGAGAAGACAGCACATTACATGGTAAGACCTACCCTGAAAATAAGCCCTACTGTGTCTTTTGTTGCCAAAATTATTATAAAACTCGGGCCTATTTTCGGGGAAACACGGTAGCAATAAAAGTGACCCAATTTTTTTTTTTTAAATAAAAAAATAAAAAAAAAAAAATAAGAGGAAAAAAAAAAGTAAAGTGTCCCTTACCGACGAGCTCGCACGCAGAAGCGAGTGCATATGTGAGTAGCGCCCGCATATGAAAACGGTGTTCGAACCACACATGTGAGGTATCGCTGCGATCATTAGAGCAAGAGAAATAATGCTAGCCCTAGACCTCCTCTGTAACTCAAAACTGGTAACCTGTAGAAATGTTTAAACTTCGCATATGGAGATTTTCAATGGTAAACGTTTGTCGCCATTCCACAAGCAGGCGCAATTTTGAAGCGTGACATGTTGGGTATCAATTTACTCTGTGTAACATTATCTTTCACAATATCAAAAAAATGGGATATCTTTACTGTTGTCTATTTTTTTAATTCAAAAAAGTGTACTTTTTCCAAAAAAATTGTACTTGTAAGACTGCTGTGCAAATACAGTGTGACAGAAAGTATTGTAACGACTGCCGTTTTATTCTCTAGGGTGTTAGAAAAAAATATATAATGTTTGGGGGTTCTAAGTTATTTTCTAGCAAAAAAAATAATTTTAACTTGTAAACACTGAGTCTGAAAAATGGGCTCGGTCCTTAAGTGGTTAAATAACAAACATGTCCTACTTTGTTTTTTAATAATGACATTTTATTGAATATTTTGCAAAAGTTCCACTCACAGCACATAGCCAGGTAAAACATACTCCCATACATCCTTATCTTATTGTTAGAACAGGGCTTAAATCAGTCCTATAAAACAATTCATGCAAGCTAAAAATGAGATCAATATAGATGGGTATTTTTACCTGTTCTTCCATAATGACTACTTTGTGCTATCGAGTGTTCCTTGTGGGCAAAAAATTGCCCCAAGAAAGGAAAAGAGAAGAAAAAAAAAAAAGGAGAGAGAGAAAAAAAAAAAAAAAAAAAAAAAAAAATTATATATATATATATATTATATACTTATATTTATATACATCAGATCTCTGGGAAGCCCCCTTCCCAACCACCAAGCTAACCAACCCAGGTCCACGCCCCACACATAGACAGTAACTTTTCACAGATAGGATCTCAGCATGTCTGAGTTTGAGAATTCAATCCAGGGTGACCATAAATCCATAAACTTATGGCAGCATCCCTGTATACTTGCCGTTATTTACTCCATTCTCTTTAACTGGTTCAGTTTAGCTACCCACTCTTTAATAGTGGGAGCAGCTCGTGTACTCCAATGTCTGGGTATGAGTATTCACGCTGCAGAGATTAGGCAGGGGAGAAATACTTTTTTAACCTCTTGCACGGAACATGGATATATGGATAGTAAACCTATTTCTGGAGATTTCTGGTAAGGTATGCCAGTGACGGAGGAGCAAATTTGAAATACAGGCTTCCAAAATGCTTTGATCCAGGGGCAAGTCCACCATATATGGATCATTGTTCCTATATCTCTCCCACAGCGCCAGCACTCAGGATTAGGATAAATCAGAGAAATTCTATGTAACCTCACCTGGCATCTGTACCATCTAGTTAGTATTTTGTAGTTCTTTTCTGGCATGTAAGTTGAGGATCTAGATTTGAAAGTTAGCAAGAAAGCTTTCTTCCATTCTTCTGCGGGGATCGTATGGTCCAATTCTCTCTCCCAGTCTCTAATGTAACACAGGCTTAAAGGGAATGCATGGGATAAGAGTATACCATATAACGTTAAAATAGTGCTAGAGCAAACTATATGCCCACTACAGAGAGACTCAAATGGGGTTAAGTCCCTATGGAGTGAGGCCATTTTGGATATGTGTCTATAGTAATGTTGAAACTGGAGATATTGAAACCACTGACCCCTGTAATTGTGTTCAGTAGTCATTATCGTATTAAGCGCCTGAAGACCTTTTGGCGCAAGGGCTTGTAACATTGGGGAAGGAGTCAACAATAACTATTTTAAGAACCTATCTGACGACAATTCCGGCAAAAATTCTGGGTTACCCATAATCAGGGTCAATGGGCCTGGTACTGAGGAAACACCCCACCGTCGAACAGTCCGGTCCCAGACTTTTAATAAAGACTGGGTCAAGGGTGGAAGTGTTTGACTAGATGGATGAAATTTAGGTACAATCCACGGAAGAGAGGTCAGCGGAACCGCTATTATTTTCTGTTCAATGGCTACCCATTGTTTTGCTCTCCCACGATGGAACCAGTCCAATATTCTGGTCAATACTGAGGCTATGTGAAAAAATTCCATTTGCTGTAAACCTGCTCCCATCTTTACCTTCCGCTTTACTAAGATTTCATAGCGAAGTCTATCCAAAGAATTCGGCCAAAGATACAGAAGTAGGCTGGATCTTAAGACCGAAAGAAAGCCAGTGGAAGGGTTATAGGTGGTGTTTGATATAAGTAGAAAAAACAAGCTAAATTATCCATCTTATAAATTTCCATTCCCCCTAGCCAAGAATGTTTCCCTGTGGTCCTAGACTGCAATCTACTAATTGTGAAGTTAAGCAAGGGAAGATAGTTCAGTTCATACATTTTTTTCTTCTAAGTGGGCAATATTCACCCCTAAATATTTAAGAGATTGCGATTCCCATTGAAATGGGAAGTTATTTTCTAGCATTTCTTTTTCCATTATTGGTACAGTGATATTAAGACATCAAGATTTTGTGACATTTACTTTGAAGTTGCTATAAAAACTAAATTGTTCCAAATCATGGAGAATGTATGGAAGGGCTATTCTTGGATTGGATACATATATAAGTAAATCATCTGTAAAAATACTCAGTTTATATAAATTAACCCCCTGAATTGAAGGATTAGACTGGAAATTCTGCTGTTTCCAGAATTGGTTTTCTCTCCTTTATTCCAATACATATGAACCCTGGTTAGCTTAAAGGCTAAGTTCACCTTTTCCAGAACATAGTCTATGCAATCAAGGAATCAAGGGGCTATTAGTAGATATTAGAAAAAAAAACTGTGCAGCTGTTTAAAATATTAATTAATGTTATTTTCATACCTGTAGGCCATTTGCCACCCTCCAGAAGCCTGACTGAAAAACTCCCAGTTAGCAGCCCCCATGTCCTGGCTTGTTGCTGAGATGCGATAACCATTGGGTTTTCACTCATGCAATGCTGAGAATGAGAGTCCAATGGTTTTCATGTCCTAGCAACAAAACAGAATGTGGGGACTGCTAACTAGGAGTTTTTGGGCCAGTGTTACCTTAATAGCTGGGTAACTAGCCTTTTCAGAGAAGATCAGAAATGGCAACCGTTTATTTAAGGAAAAGTTTGCTGTAAAAGCAACCTGCTCTGTAAGCAGTGCAGGGGAGGAAGATGTGGGGTGTTATTTACTAAAACTTGAGAGTGCGAAATCTGGTGCAGCTTTACATAGAAACCAATCAACTTCCAGGTTTTTTTGCCAATGCTTAATTGATTATGCTAAAGTTAGAAGCTGATTGGCTACTATGCACAGCTGCACCAAATACTGAGTGCACCAGTTTTAGTAAATCTCCCCCTATGTAACTTTCCTATAGGGTAGAATTATGACCTTCCATTAAATAAAAAAGGCTCATACCATTTCCCTTTGCCCTCCTGCGAAGCCTCACAAACACCTGTCGATCCTGCCAGTAAAGTCCACCTAATGCATCTTCCTGTAATGGGTGACAAGGCAGCTACACTGCTACTGAATTTAAAGCAATGTTGACTCTCATATACAGTATCTCACAAAAGTGAGTACACCCCTCACATTTTTTTTGTAAATATTTTATTATATCTTTTCATGTGACAACACTGAAGAAATGACACTTTGCTACAATGTAAAGTAGTGAGTGTACAGCTTGTATAACAGTGTAAATTTGCTGTCCCCTCAAAATAACTCAACACACAGCCATTAATGTCTAAAGCGCTGGCAACAAAAGTGAGTGCACCCCTAAGTGAAAATGTCCAAATTGTGCCCAATTAGCCATTTTCCCTCCCCGGTGTCATGTGACTCATTAGTGTTACAAGGTCTCAGGTGTGAATGGGGAACGGGTGTGTTAAATTTGGTGTTATCACTCTCACTCTCTCATACTGGTCACTGGAAGTTCATCATGGCACCTCATGGCAAAGAACTCTCTGAGGATCTGAAAAAAACAATTGCTGCTCTACATAAAGATGGCCTAGGCTATAAAAAGATTGCCAAGACCCTGAAACTGAGCTGCAGCACGGTGGCCAAGACCATACAACAGTTTAACAGGACAGGTTCCACTCAGAACAGGCCTCGCCATGGTCGAGCAAAGAAGTTGGGGGCACAAGCTCAGCGTCATATTCAGGGGTTGTCTTTTGGAAATAGACGTATGAGTGCTTGCCAGCATTGCTGCAGAGGTTGAAGGGGTGGGGGGTCAGCCTGTCTGTGCTCAGACCATACTCCGCACACTGCATCAAATTGGTCTGCATGGCTGTCGTCCCTGAAGGAAGCCTCTTCTAAAGATGATGCACAAAAAAGCCCACAAACAGTTTGCTGAAGACAAGCAGACTAAGGACATGGATTATTGGAACCATGCCCTGTGGTCTGATGAGACCAAGATAAACTTATTTGGTTTAGATGGTGTCAAGCGTGTGTGGCGGCAACCAGGTGAGGAGTACAAAGACAAGTGTCTTGCCTACAGTCAAGCATGGTGGTAGGAGTGTCATGGTCTGAGTCTGCATGAGTGCTGCCAGCACTGGGGAGCTACAGTTCATTGAGGGGACCATGAATGCCAACATGTACTATGTGAAAATATCAAAAAAACACTGCGCTAACTGGTGACAAAAAGGAGCATCTACATACATTGTGACAAACAACAATAAAGACTCTATTAAAAATGTAGCGCATAAAAAACAAAAAACAATAATAATAATGTAATGTGGTCACAAAAACCACAGGCCTATCAACCAGGAGTAGTGAATACAACAAATATTGATGAAGAGTCCATGAGTCATAAGAAAAACTGGAAAACAAAAAGCAAAAGCCTCCAAATGTGCACATAAAGAAAGTCACTGGCTATGAAGGATGTTCCAAATGTAAACAGTGAGAAGAAAAAACAATGCAGCGCTATACATAAAAATCAACACAAATTTGACTATCAGCTGTGCCGCATGATAGTATATAACTAAATATAAAAAATGCAGGAAGCCAAATACAATATTGTATTATTATAGTGAGTCCATGATCATATCAACGACCAATAACGTGAACATTATGGTCATGTAAATGTTCAACAAAGGTGAGCAGTATAAATGTAAGATGAGTGAGAGGTATCTCAAGGGTGCGTGGTTTCACAGAGGTGGTGTTCCAATACTCAGTATCCACAGCAAAGAATGAATGGAGCAAATACGCTTACCGGAACAGGTGGACACGTTTGCCGTACGGCTAGGTGTCATACAGGCTTAAGGATCGATCGATCCAAATAGATGTTTGTTGTAGAGGCGTATACGGCAGGTTCAATCGATCCTTGAGCCTGTATGACACCTAGCCGTACGGCAAACGTGTCCACCTGTTCCGGTAAGCGTATTTGCTCCATTCATTCTTTGCTGTGGATACTGAGTATTGGAACACCACCTCTGTGAAACCACGCACCCTTGAGTGGCAACCTGTGAAGCTCTGGTGAACTCCATGCCCAAGAGGGTTAAGGCAGTGCTGGAAAATAATGGTGGCCAAACAAAAAAGGAAATAGACTAACTGGATAGGCAGAATGGACAGGCCTCCTTGTTGCTTCTCTGCCTCCGGTGATGTCACTTCCCTGAGTTCCACGCTGGTTCCGGACGACTTCCTGGTGGCCACAGGACCGACAGCGGACCCCCTGCCATCTATATAATGCGCTGATGCCTGTCTTGGATGCCAGGAGAGATACCATATACAGAGGAGCCTGTTTTTAATCTTAACCCCGTGAGTGTTATTGCTTAATTTGCCATTAAATTGTGCTCTAATACTACACTGAGGTGGCGCTTCCTGTGTTCCCCCTTCTTCTCATCCTGTTTACAGAGCTGGCTTTCTCTGAGGACAGCTGCCGCCAATCATCATATAGTATTGATCTTTTATGGACTTACACAACTATCTGTCCTACGATTAAGATAAATAGAAATCTTGTGAGCTACCATTAACCAACCTAGGTTACAACTACCATCAGGTGTAGTGTTGAAAAATAAAAAAATATATAAATGTGGAAAAAGAACCAGTTCACAGCATTTAACATTAATCACAATCCCATAATCTGTGAAAAAGGTATATAAATAAAGGAAATGCAGCGCTGTGTGATATTAACCTTACTAGTGTAAATGCCAAAAATTGTTGCCGTGAACAATTACATCCAAGTTATAAGAAAAAACAATAATATACAAATAAATCAAAAACATTGTGTCAAGCAAGTTCACAGTGAAAAAATTAATTAATATCGAAGTATCATCAAGTATCAAAAGAATTTCTCAATTTTCAACAAGTCCACAGTAATAAGGTATATGTTGAAAAAGAAATATATAGATATATAGATAGATATATAAAAAATAATGTCGCATAAGATGACTCTTGTGATGATGATCCAGCTAATAAAAAGAGAGAGTGACATCACACTCATCAAAATCAATCACGACGGCCGTTGCCACCGCCCCAATAAAAAAAACGAAAAACGCTCCTCCACTGATGCTGGCTCTCGCTGTTCTGTCAGCTCCTGTGTCTGACAGTTCTTATATAGCTATGGGGCCATATTTTTTCAATAAATTCAATAAATATTACGGCCATTGTAGTATTTTCCTGGTGCTTGTAGCCAGCAACATCTTTGGCGGTCTGCGGCTCCATTAACATGGCCATGGTTGTAGTTTATTGTTCAAACAGACCCACAACAAAATGGCGCATATCGCGGTTTCACTTTAATGGCCGCCAACACAGTATATACCATCAGCTTCCACCAAACAATCAGATCCCCCTGATGAAGACACGTGATTAGCCACGTGTCGTCACACGTAGGGGAGGGACCAGGACGGTGGAGGAGATGGTTACATGCTCTCTGAGCAAGCTGCTGATACACACAAGTTTGTAAGCTGTTTGGAGAGGATTTTTTATACTGAATGTTTTCTATAGTTTGGTGCACTGGAAGCACCTGTGAAATGTGAGTACCCTGATGTTTTTTACCTACAATAAATGTATACTCAAACGATAATGCACTATCCAGCCTCTTTCTTTTTTTTAAATCAGAAAGGTTTTTATTTTGCATAAGAAACAAAATCATACATCATACACGTTGAAACATTGAATGTATACACATTTTAGAGTATTAGTGCAGTTTGTCATGAATACAGTTATCAACATTTTAAGATTGCCAACAGGAGGTTCTATTTGCATTCTAATAAAAGTAAAGGCAATTGCACTATTATCCTTTAACAATAAATTTGACATATAATATGCCTCGTAGAGAGTATATGTCTGAATGTCAGATGGTATACTCGGATATTGATTGGAATAGTATCTCCCTTGTATAGGAAAACTCCTGTGTTATGTAATATCTTTAAACTGTAAAAAGGGGAGACACAATAATTTTCCAATAAAATCAGTGGGATCAATCTCAGTATAATATAGCTCTATTATGCTTGTCTGTGTTCATTATGTTTAGTGCAATATAACATTCTCCAGTATAGGGAGGAGAAAGAAAATATCAATCAATAAAAAGAAAAAGAAAAAAGAAGGAAAGAAATAGAAAGAAAAAAACCATAACAAAACAAAACCAAATTTTGCCATACATTGCAACATTGCATATTCTGCCTTATACCTCTCAAGGAGCGTATTGCCCTGTCTATCCTTTTCTTTTATATACTTTTATTATCCGTATAATGGTCATGTCCACATCAGCCCAAAAGTAACCTATCTTTGATTAGTTGGTGTGGGGCTAGACCAGGAACATCCAGCCATGCTTGCCATATCGATAGAAACTTTTGTGGGACTTTTCTATGTTGGTAGGCAATCTTTTCTCTTATTAAGAGCCTATTGACACTGTCTATCCATTGCTTCTTGGTGGGCACTCGCGGAGTGATCCACCACTGAGCAATTAGTTTCCTTGCCATGTATAACATTCGGATGAGCGCTATGCGGGTGGGTGGTGGTATCGACTCGTCATCTATTCCTCCTAATATACATGTTACTGGGTTTCTCTCAAGAGGTATCATAAATATTTCTGTTATTGTGTCTAGCACATCCTTCCAGTACCTAAATAATTTGGGGCACTTCCATATCATATGGAGTAAGTCTCCATGATCACGTTCACATTTTGGGCACATGGGAGAATCTCTAATTCCCCACTTATATAATTGAAGGGGAGTTCTATATGCTCTGTGAAGTAAATAGAGGTGTGAGATTTTCTGAGATGCAGATAGAGAGACCAAGGGGGCGTTTACCAAGCATACATCCCAACTATCTCCGTCTATTGCCCCTATGTCTTCCTCCCAGCGCTGTCTACATGGTAGTCTAGAGGAGTCTTGTATTCGCGTAACAAGGGTGTTATAGCAGCGGGATATCATCCCCTTTTTATTTTCTTCCATGAAAACTTCCTGAACAATCGGATGTTCTGTGTGGTGGATCCTGACAGTTCTGCTCTGGGTTTGTAAAGCATGTCGCAATTGGAGATACTTATAAAAATTGTTATGTGGGATCTCAAACTCTATTTGGATCTGTTGGAATGATTTGAGGGTATTATTTTGGTATAGTTGTGAGACAAATTTGATACCTGCGTCCTCCCAGTTCTTAAAACCTTTTAATTTGTGTATTTCCTTAAATTGTCTATTTTTCCAAAGAGGTGTGCAGGACAAAAAACCTGTAACGCCCAGTAATTTTTTTACAAAAGACCATAGCATGATCAACAATTTAACTGTAGGGGCCTCTGGGTCTAGATGTAAGAACCCCGCCTCCAAGCTTGCCAGTGCTGAATAGTTATTTTCGTCCCCTAATGTAAGCATCCGAATCGGGTCTGTGTGATCCAATAGGCCCCATCCTCCCAGCTGTTGCAGTTGGGATGCCAGGTAGTACATTCTGGGATGAGGAACAGCAAGTCCCCCCTCCTCCTTGCCATATTGTAATGTGGATAATTTTATCCTTGCTATCTTTTTCTTCCAAATAAGCTCCCTAAATTGGGTCTCTATCCTATCGAACCATCTCTTAGGTATCCATACTGGGGAATTATTAAAGATATATAGTACTTGTGGCGCCCAAACCATTTTAATAAGGTTAACTCTCCCAGCCACTGACAAGGGTAATTTACACCAAGCTCTGCTTTTTTCCCGGAATTTAGTCAAGAGGGGCGCCAGGTTCTGATCAATATAGGTAGCCGGGCTCGATGTCACCTGAATCCCTAGGTAGCGAAATGAGCTCGCCTGTTGTATCATTTCTGCACCCAGGGGCAGTGGGGTATTCAGGGGGTCAAGTGGCATCAACACCGACTTGTCCCAATTGATGGAGAAGCCTGATAGTTCCCCAAAATCCTTTATGAGGGACATGACCGTTTGTAACGTATCTTTTGTGTCCCCTAAGTACAGCAGGGTATCGTCTGCATACATGGATACCACATCTTTATTTCTTCCTCTCTGAAAACCCACTATTCTTGAGTCCCCTCTAATTTTGGCCCCCAAAGGCTCTAAGGCCAGGGCAAACAGCAGGGGCGACAGCGGGCACCCCTGCCTAGTGCCCCTAAATAGAGGAAAGGGTTCTAAAAGCTCCCCATTAATGCGAATCCTGGCGGTGGGTGTGGCATACAGAAGCTGTATCCAGCGGATAAAGGTGTCCCCCAATCCCATGCTCCGTAGTGTTTTCCACAGATAAGGCCACTCGACACTGTCGAAGGCCTTATCTGCATCAAGTGAAAAAATTGCCCTATTGCCTGGGTTGTCCGCTGGGAGCTGTAAATTCAGGAATAGCCGCCTTATATTTTGGGCCGTGGATCTCGTGGGTATGAACCCAGATTGGTCTCTGTGTACTATTTTATGAATTACCTTGGCTAACCTGTTTGCTAACATCCGAGCCAGCAACTTAATATCGGACGTGAGCAATGATATGGGCCTATAAGAGCCAGGGGAGTTCGCATCTTTACCCGGTTTTAAGAGGACAACGATGATTGCCTCGTTCATCGAGTTTGGTAGGGAGCCTTCCTCTAGTGCCTCATTATAAACTTTTAATAATGTGGGGAGCATAGAGTCAGCATAACGTTTATATACCTCTGACGGGAGACCATCCATGCCTGGTGATTTGTTATTTTTGGTTTGGGATAAGGCAAGATCTAGTTCTTCTGCCGTTAGAGGGGCATTAAGCATGGTCCTGTCTTCTATCTGGAGACTGGGGAGCTCACAGCCTCCCAGAAAATCTTCTATTGCGCTGTCAGTGGGCATCACCTTTGAGGAGTAGAGATTGGCATAAAAATCACTAAAGACTTTCAGGATATCAGAGGTAGAGGTTTTCAAGGATCCCTGCTCATCACTAATGGCGGGAATAAGAGAGGATGATTGCTGGGACCTTGCCAGTACTGCAAGCATATGTCCAGTTGTCTCCCCCTCCTCAAAGTGTGATTGTTGCAGAAAAAAGCGTTTATTTTCCGCTAACTGCAGTGCTAGTTGGCCCGACATTGTCTGCGCGCTTAACCATGCTCTTTTGGTATCTTCCGTGGGGTCATTAGTGTAGGTATTTTCAGTCTCGGTGACCATATTCCGTACCAGCAATTCCCAAGCCTTAGTGTCAGTCTTAATCTGTGAGATTGTTTTAATAAGCTGTCCTCTCAAAAAGGCCTTCGCTGCATCCCAGACCACCCCCAGCTTAGCAGTGCCAATATTATCCTGTATAAACAGCCTGAGTGCTGTATGTATAGGGTCAGGTTCGGCAAACAGCGAAAGCCAGAAGGGATTAAGCTTCCAGACTGGGCGGCTGGTCTTATTTGGCAATGAAATGGTCACCCAGAAGGCAGAATGATCAGAGATATTCCTATCTGCATATCCCGATTCCAAAACCAGTTGTAGCATCTTATAGTTTCCCAAACCCAAATCTATTCTAGACAATCCGGTATGGGAGGCCGAGTAGCAGGAGTATTTTTTGTCCTCAGGATGTTTGCATCTCCACACATCTATCAATCCTATTTCTTCAAGCATTTTAGCAAAGGGAGTTTTGCCTTGTATCTGACATGTATTAGCGATAGGTATAGGTATTTTATCTTTAATAGCGTTTAAAAAATTATTATAATCTCCCATTGCCAGCAGGGGTACTTCTGGGTATTGGGCCATGAAACTTGCCAGGTGTTTAACAATCTCGGAGGTATACGGTGGGGGAATATAAATACTAGCAAGAATACATTTTAGGTTTGATATTGTGCATAGGAGAAATATATATCTGCCATCTGTGTCTATGCGTTTTTGTATACAATTGAATTGAACATCCCTCCTGATCAAGATACTTGTTCCTCTAGAATAGGTGGAATGGGTTGCATGAAACTGGGCCACATATAGTCGTGGGTTGAGGCTGGGGGTAAGGTCCGCCGAGAAGTGAGTCTCCTGCAGGCAGACCACCCCCGCACCCAACGACTTGAGATGCCGGAGGACCGCCATCCGTTTGATTGGACTACCCAGCCCTCTGACATTCCACGTCACGATCGTCAGCTTAGTCATCCCCATTTCACTTTAGAAACTTTAGGCAGTCTAATATAACCCTTAGTAGCACCCACCAGTTGTATATCAGTATGATACCAATTGCATGAAAGAAAAAACATATCAAACTTAATTTCCCTCTTCTTGGGATAGTTAGGCATCTGTGGACATGAAATCAGAATACAAAACAACAAGAAAAAATATTTCAATATGTTAGGGTATAAGCACAGAAAAAAATAAATTTCTAGCTTAAGATATATTGCTCTGTATGGCATAACTCTAAAGGGTGGTAGTTCACCCAACTGTAACAGTTGCATTGTTAGCTTTTCCTCCACACAACAGGTGTGAGGGGGGGTAAAAGCCTTGAAAACTCCTGGTTAACCAGCAGGTCAGTTCTTGCAGGGGTTTTACAGAAGCGGCAGGCACGTAATCCTTCCTTGCTTGTAATCAAAAAATGAAAAATAAAGAAGAGTGGGGGGAAGGGGGAAAAAAGCAAGAAGGGTAGGTTGAAATAAACAGGACTCCTCATCCGCCTAAGCAACGGATATGGGCGCAGGGACTGTCCACAATTATCACCAAGCTCGTGTCTTGAGGCCCGCATTCGGCTCGGGCGCCCTCTCCAAAAAAGGGGGGGGGGAGAGAGATAAAAAGAAGGGGGGGGGGGACAGTAGGCTGGATCCCATCAGTCCAACACCAACACAAGGCACATCACTTAGGGGGGAACATCTCTTTGCGGTCTAGCCGCTTTAAGGGCTCTATCTTCTCTATCCAGCCACTGAGCCGCCATATCCGGCCGGTCAAAAAAGCGGGTTTCTCCAAGTGCGACTACCCGCAAGCGGGCAGGATACAGCATGGCATAGGGAAGATTTAGATCTCTCAATCTTCGCTTGACATCCATGAACTTTGCTCGCTGTTTCTGGAGTTCAGCCGAGAAATCCGGGAATAGGGATATCTTGGAGTTTTCAATAGCTAGTTTGCCTCCCATGGTTCTGGCCTTGGCAAGGATGGCATCTCTGTCCTTGTAGTTGAGAAGTTTAAAGAGAAAGGCGCGAGGATGATTGCCAGGTGGTAGTGGGCGAGATGGCACTCTATGCGCTCTCTCAACCGCAAATAGTGGAGAGAAAGCATCCTTTCCGAATGTGTTGAGAAGCCATTGCTCAATGAAGGTGACCGGGTCTTTACCCTCTATTCTTTCTGGGAATCCCAGTGCGCGTACATTATTGCGGCGCATGCGGTTCTCTAAGTCATCCAAACGCGCTGCGTGCTGGTCAACTAAGTGACAGTTATACTTTAAGTCCCTCTGCATGGGTACAAGATCGTCTTCCATCACACTGACCCTGCTCTCTACTGCAGCTGTGCGCTCTCTCAGTTTCTGCATGTCCTGTCTCACATAGGATATCTCAGCTTTGACTCCTTTAACTTCATCCGTCAGATGTGATATGGATTTGTTACATATAGTCACTGCTGAGAGAATGTCTCTGAGAGTGGGTTCAGTATTATCCACTGGCATGCTCAGTGTCTGGGTGTCCTGACATGTGTGTGGTGCTGTACTCACTGTGGCCAAATCTGCAGGGGATCCAGTGCCATCCTCCAGTGGCATAGTGTTGTCTAACTCCAGCTGGCCTCCCTCCTCTTCACTGAGGTCGGATGCGGGCGAGGATGGCTCTTTAGAAGTTTTGTTGCCAAACAGGAGTCTCTGAGCGGCCTCCTTGTATTTCTCCTTCTGTGATCTCTGTGGCAGAGCGCCATCTTGGGCCTGAGTCACAGGCGGGCCGGTGCCTTCTTTTCCCCGTTTTGGCATGCTAATCAGCCGCGGATCGAACGGCGATATGGACCGGACTAGTCACCAGTAGCGTGCGGTTCCGATCGGGGGTGTTATCGGGTCGGATGAGTAATCCGCAGGATTAATTACAGGATTCTCGGCGGAGCAGAGGAAAAGTGTGTCCTGCTACATGCGCTGCCTGGCCACGCCCCCAGCCTCTTTCTTACTTTAAATTGAGGACAACATCTATGGATTACACCTGGGGATCCTGCAAAGCCCGTTTTACTTAGCGCCCAGAGGTGGTTTAGCTGCTTTTGTAGACCAAACTTGATTGTGCAGTCACATTCCTTGAGGTGAGCACAGTCACATAGGGGGAGAGCATGTGTGTGAAGTCACTGATCTTATTACCTGGATCATCATTACAAGAGTCACCTTATGGGACATTATTTTATATATATATATATATATCTATCTATATATATATATATCTATATATATATATAGATAGATATCTATATATATATAGATATCTATCTATATATAGATATAGATATATATCTATATCTATATATAGATATAGATATAGATATATCTATATCTATATCTATATATAGATCTATATCTATATATAGATATAGATATAGATCTATATATAGATATAGATATATATATCTATATCTATATATAGATCTATATCTATATAGATATATATCTATATAGATATAGATCTATATATATATTTCTTTTTTCAACGTATACCTTTTCACTGTGGACTTATTGAAAATTGAGAATCTTTTTTGATACTTGATGATACTTCGATACTAATTAATTTTTTCACTGTGAACTTGCTTGACACAATGTTTTTTGATTTATTTGTATATTATTGTTTTTTCTTATAACTTGGATGTAATTTTTCATGGCATCAATTTCTGGTATTTACACTACTAAGGTTATTATCACATAGCGCTGAATTTTCTTTATTTATACAACTATCTGTCCTATCTGCCTACTTATATGTTTACAGTCACACTGCCTTTGCCCTTACAGTTGTCTTTTTTTTACTACTTTATATTGTAGCAAAGTGTCATTTCTTCATTGTTGTCGCACGAAAAGATATAATAAAATATTTACAAATTGTGAGAGGTGTATTCACTTTTGTGAGATGTATCTGTCTGCCCTACAGTATGATGAGAATATGCAGGGGTGTGGCTATTAGCATTATTACTGCTGATTAGTAGCCCTGTAGACCTGGATTACACTGGTGCGACAAACCCTCCAACGTTGAGAGCCACAAGTCACATGACATGTAAAAAGCAATGTTTCCCTATGAGAGCTGTCTTAACTGGTTCGACTTGTGTCGGTCGGAATTTTGAAAAGGTTCCTGCACTACTTTGGTCTGACTTGGGTGCGATTTCAGCCATTGAAGTTAATTGAAATTGCATCCAAGTCAAATCAGCATCCTAACTGATCCAAATTGTGACATGCGTCTTGTGCTCAGAGGCAATGTTAGCAATGCAAAATGTATTAAAAAAATGGCCCCATAGTTATATAAGAACTGTCAGACACAGGAGCAGACAGAACGGCGAAAGCCAGCATCAGTGGAGGAGCATTTTTTTATTTTATTGGGACGTTGGCGAAAGCTGTCGTGATTGATGTTGGAGTTACCACAGGGGAAATTATTCATTTTTAATAAAGGACTTGTCAAAAACTGCCTCCCGTTTTTCTTACACTACACTGTTTCTTTTTGGGTGGATTGGTACCCCATATTCATTCACATAGGGGGCCGGGATCTGGGGGCCCCTACCTGCACACCCCACAACCACTGCCAGGGTTGTGGGGCAGAGCCCACCCTGCCCCAAAGTACCCCCCATGTTGAGGGTAAGTGTTGCATGCTCGGATAAGGGTCTGGTATGGATTGGGGGGGGGGGCACGCTTTTTTTTTCTCAAAGTTGGACCAAAAAGGGTCCCGTACATTAAAGTTGCATGGCAGTCAGATCAATGTCGGACCAAAGTTGCGGGGCAAAGTTGGATCGACAGTCGCATGAGTTTCATTTCGCACCAGTGTGAACCGGGCTATAGTTTGTCACTCAGCAGCTGGCCACACCTAGTCCTGATCATTGCTTTGTGGGTTGGCAAGTCGAATGTGCACACAGCAGTACCCCATAACAACTAAACAAAATTCATTTTTCTCTCACCTAACCAGAGTAATTGATTTCTTGCTATGGGTTACCGAACTGTGTACATCATAAATGCTCCACTTTTTAAAATGGTTTACTCCTTTTTACTGCGGTAAATCAGTTGATTTTATTATCTATTTATCACTCAGAATTCCCATAATTCATTTCGCAGTGACTGAATGTAAGTGGAAAAATGATTCTCACTCACCTGTTGGTACCGACTTGCAGATCAATGTAGTGACTGCAGGAAGTATTGCGGATTACTGATATCAATTTGATGTTTCCTGCTATTTATTAGAAAAGGGAAAAAGACTGTTGTGTTATGGTATCCATATATGTTATCACTTGAACAAGTGGAATTAGTTTGACGCTGTTGTATCACAATTTTCCTAAGTACAGGCACATCATGATTGCAAAAGACATAGAACTTCACAAAGGATTGCTTGGTTGGGAAATATTTGGGTAATTCATACATTTCTTGGATACTTAAAGTGGTTGTAAACCCTTTTACACCACTTTTACCTACAGGTAAGCCTGTAGGTACCTTGAATATCTCCTAAACTTGCACAGTTTAGGAGATATTTAGTATATGCTCTGCTGCTGACGTCATTGGCGCATGCGCACTGAAGAAACGTGCCGCTGGTGCCGTTTCTTCAGTAGCTGTGTCGTGACCAGCTGCTCCCGCGCGCATGTGTGGGAGTGATGTCATCGCAGCTCTGGCTAATCACAGCGCCGGAGCCGCAAACCAGGAAGCAACTCCGGTGGAAGATATCAGTGCTGTACTCGGAGGGCCGACACTGATCCAGGGCATCGTTCTAAGGTAAATATTTCATGATGAACTAGTATGTGATGCATACTAGCTCATTATGCCTTTGTCTTGCAGGGTGTGTTTTTTTTTATTCCCGAGGTTTACAAGCTCTTTAACCAGGTCCCGACCGCCGCACGCCGATTTACGGCAGCAGAATGGCACGGGTGGGCAAATATGTGTACCTGTACGTCCCCCCCTCCCCGTGGGTGTTTGCGCCCCCCCCCTCCTGTGCCCCTAGCAGTTGGGTTCGTTAGGGGAGATCAGTTCCCAGGGCCAAACCAATGATTTATGGTCTGGACCTAGCGATCGCTCCCAACAAATGAAAAGCTTCCCCTGCCTGTGTAAATGTAAACACAGACAAGAGGAAGTGATGTCATCTCTCCTCGTGGGGTGTTTTTGATTCCAGTGAGAGAGAGGAGACATCTAAACGTTGCACTAACAGTACACTGACATCAGCACACATAGGTACACTTTCCGCCCCCTGATCACCCCCCGATCGCCCCCCCCCCAGTTAACCCCTTCACTCCCTGTCACTATGTCCGCAATTGCAGTTTTCAGATTTTTCACTGTTCACTGCATTGGTGTCATTTGTGACTGAAATAAGTTTTAGGGCAGTTAGTATTAGCCCCCGTTAGGTCTAGGTTACCCCCTAAACCCCCCTTATAAAGGTTTAACCCCTTGATCGCCCCCCAGTTAACCCTTTCACCCCCTGTCGCCAGTGTTACTACTTGATCGCTGTATTTGTGTCACTGGTGATGCTAGTTAGCCATTTAGGGGATTAGTTTCACCGTCAGGTTTTTATAGCATCAGGAACCCCCATATATACTACCCAATAAAGGTTTTAACCCCCTGGTTAACCCTTTCACACCCTGTTGCCAGTGTCACTAATCGATCGCCGTATTTGTGTCACTGGTGACGCTAGTTAGCCAGTTAGTTTCACTGTCAGGTTTTTATAGCCTCAGGTACCCCCATATATTACCTAATAAAGGTTTTAACCCCCTGATTGCCCCCTAATTAACCCTTTCACCCCCTCTCACCAGTGATCACCGTATTAGTGTTACGGGTGACGCTGGTTAGTTAGCTTGCTTTTTATTGCATCAGGGCACCCGCCGTATTTTACCTAATAAAGGTTTAACCCCCTGATCGCCTGGTGGGTGATCTAACTTGGGTTTCAGCATCAGTTAGGGTCTGCGTCACCCCAGGCAGCGTCAAATTAGTGCCAGTAGCTCTAACACCCACGCACGCACCATACACCTCCCTTAGTAGTATAGTGTCTAAACGGATCAATATCTGATCTGATCAGATCTATACTAGCGTCTCCGGCAGTTTAGGGTTCCCAAACTTGCAGTGTTAGCAGGATCAGCCCAGATACCTGCTAACACCTGTGTTTAGCCCCTCGGCCCAGCCCACCCAAGTGCAGTATCAATCGATCACTGTCATTTAGAAAACACAACACACATAACTGCGGAGTTCGCAGAGTCAGGCATGATCTCTGCGAATGCTAACAGTTTTTTTGGTAGTGATTGAAGCAGGCACTTACAATCAGGTGCTCTTTTTACCTGTGAGTCTCACTAGTGTACCAGTAAATTTAGAGACCAAAATGTCAAATCAAAGGTACACTAGTGAAGAGGCTTACACGTTTCTGAGCATGACAGATAGTGAATAGGAAGTCACTCATCTGTCAGATTCAGGCTCAGATTATGAACCTATAGACAGCAGCGGCAGCCTGACAGATAGCTCTGACGACGGATTTGTGGTCCCTGACAAGGTCAGGCGTACCAGACCCCGTTCTTCTGCTGTCGTTGAGGTGCAAGAACCGCAGGTCCCTCGTATGGAGCAGAGAGCCAATACTAGCGCCGCTCATCCTTCTGGTGAACTGGCAAGCACCAGGGGTCTAGTACACCCTGGTCGTACATCCAGCACTGCAGTATCACGTGGTGACGTGGTGAGTCCCATAAGTGCAGTTTCACTGGCGAGGTGGCTAGCACAAGTAGAGTCCCGCAGCCACCAAGAAAACAAAGACAGGTCCGTCGAGCCCATAGTGCCCTTCCTGCTGCATTCACCAATCCTAATTGGGAACCCACCACTTCTGCAGTACCCGTACTTCCCCCATTCACTGGCCAACCCGGAATTCAGGTGGAAACAGTTAATGTTACGTCACTTGATTTTTATACGCTGTTTTTCACCTAAGATCTCTATAGATCTTTTGTGGACCAAAGCAATTTGTATGCTGGTCAATTCATCGCTGCTAATCCTAAGCTGACCCTTGCCAGAGATTGGAAACCAATTACGGTTTCTGAATTTAAGACCTTTCTGGGCCTATCCCTCCTCATGGGCATAACCAAAAAGAGTGAGTTGCGGTCAAATTGGTCCATTAACCCAATTCACCATGTGCCCGTGTTCTCTGCTTCCATGACCAGGGCACGATACGAGCAGATTTTGCGGTTCATGCACTTCAACGACAATGAACTCTGTCGTCCTCGGGTTGTCCCTGAATTCGATCGGCCCTACAAAATTCAGCCACTCGTAAACCACTTCAACCAACGTTTTGCAGCCTTGTTTACTCCTCATCAAGTTGTCTGCGTTGATGAGTCTCTAAATACGTTTTCTGGCCGCTTGTCATTCAAACAGTATCTTCCCAGCAAGCGTGCCAGATACGGGGTCAAGATGTATAAGCTCTGTGACAGGGCCACAGGCTATACAAATAGTTTTATGGGGGGGAAGAGGGAAGAGATAGTTACGTAGAGCCGGAGAACTGCCCAGATTACATAGGGAGCGCTGGTAAGATTGTGTGGGACTTGGCGTCACCCTTATTCGGAAAGGGGTACCACTTGTAGGTGGACAACTATTACGCCACTTTTTAGTCATTTGTTTGATCATCAAATTGGACCATATGGCACTGTGCGATCTAATCGCCGGGGCTTTCCTAAGCAGCTTGTAGATTCTTGTCTTAGGCTGGGGGAGAGAGCCTGCTTGCAGTGTAATAACTTGCTCGCTGTGAAGTGGAGGGATAATAAGAATGTTTTCGTTCTTTCCTCCCTTCACGCAGACTTGACAGTCCAATTCCTACGGCAACTGGTGTTGTGGAGAAACCCCTCTGTGTCCACGAATATAACCTTAATATGGGAGGGGTGGACCTCAACGACCTGTTGTTGGCGCCGTACCTAATTGCCCGTAAGGCCAGACGCTGGTACAAAAAAGTGTCTGTATATTTATTTCAATTGGCTCTGCTGAATGCTTATGTGTTATACAAAGCTTCAGGACAAACTGGATCCTTCCTTAAATTCCAGAAAGAGATCATCACAGCCCTTCTGTTTCCAGACGGTGCTGTGGTCCAACTTCCCAATGCAAAAGCAGTAAGCCGGCTGCATGGGAAGCATTTTCCTTATGTCCTCCCTGGTACCCCTACCTAACGAGCCCCCCAAAGAAAATGTTGTGTCTGTAGAAAGAGCGGATATAGGCGTGACACCCGCTATTATTGTCCCTCCTGTCCTGACCATCCTGGTCTTTGCATTGGTGAATGTTTTGAACACTACCACACACTAGTGGAGTTTTAGCGTAGAGTACAGTACTGCACAGACTAGGACACACATTCACAGGGTCTCCAAAGATGCCATCACATTTTGGGAGACCCGAACCTGGAACCGAACCATTACAGTTACAAAAAAGACGTTGAAAAAAACAAAAAAAATATAAAATAATAAAACCAAAAATAGTTGTTGTTTTATTGTTCTCTCTCTCTCTCTCTATTCTCTCTCTATTGTTCTGCTCTTTTTTACTGTATTCTACAATGCAATGTTTTATTGTTACTATGTTTTATCACGTTTGCTTTTCAGGTATGTAATTCTTTTATAGTTTACTGTGTTTTATTGTTAACCATTTTTTTGTTTTTAGGTACTCCATTCTGCTGCAGCATGGATTTATTTATCTTGACAGCAACAGCGTTTGCTCCCACGATATGTAAAGCCGTGACTCCAGCGCTGTTGGAGGTGGTTTCACAACCACAGTTAAAAAAGAGCATATATGCCGAAGCATGGGGGCAGGGGTGGAGGAGCGATTCGCTAATAACATTAAGGGCAGATGACCCCATGCTTCAGCATATATTTTTTAGGCACAGATTGCGTTAAAAATGTTTTATTGTTACTATGTTTTATTGTATTTGCTTTGCAGGTATGGTAAGTCTTACTGTTATACTGTAATGTTACTTTGTTTTATTGTTAACCAACATTTGCTTAGCAGGTACGCCATTCAGCTGCAGCACTGATTTATTTATCTTGACAGCAACAGCGTTTGCTCCCACGATACGTAAATCAGCGACTCCAGCGCTGTAGAAGGTGATTTCACCACCACAGTTAAAAGAAAATGGTGCATGTATGCCCACCATTAGAAGTGGATGAATGAAGGGTGGTAGTCTAATGGTGGGCATACCTACCTATCAATCTCTTTCTTTTGTTCAGCCCCCAGGCTGCATGAAAAAAAGAGCATTACAATGTATGCCCAACAAGGACCAGCATTGTACTGGTATGTTGCTGGACTTTGAGTGGTTATACCAGAATGATGCCTGCAGGTTCAGGTATCATCTTAGTATCATTCTTTTGAGCCAGAGGTCGGCTTTCATGTAAAAGCAATCCTAGCGGCTAATTAGCCTCTAGACTGCTTTTATAAGTAGTGGGAGGGAACACCCCCCCCTCCGTCTTCTATGGTTTTCTCGGGCGCACCTATCCCAACAGGGTACCCGAGAATGCAGCCGGTGGTTCCGCTAGCTGACCATAGAGCTGATCAGAGACCAGAATGGCTCCAATCATCTCTATGGCCTAAGAAACCGGAAGCTACTAGCATTTCATGACATGACTTTCGCCGGATATAAACAGCGCCATTGGGAAATTGGCAAGACATTTTAGAATATTCCCTGCCCCTTCTCTTTCGGCCTGGAATGGGAGACGACATGGCGGAGACACAGCAAGTGCATGATAAAAGCAGTAACGAGGAGGAAAGCCCGGGGCAAGAAAGGTCCCAATCCAGGAGGAGGAGATTTAAGACCACAAAACATTTTAAACAGTTATAAACATGCAATAGCGAAACCAGAGCCGCCGTCTGAGCAGCAATTGTTGTTTACACAGCGCCGGCTCTGGTTTCGCTATTGCATGTTTATAACTGTTTAAAATGTGAGTATATCTCTCAAATTTTTATAAAATAAAGCCTTTCTTAAGCAATATCACGCTATGGGCATTCCTCTTTCCTTCATATGATACCCCGGGTGAAAGCCAACAAAATACGTTTCTCAGATTGCCCGGCAAGATTCCAGAGAGCTGCACAGTGGCTTATACTGTGAAGGCATAACACCCCTGGGGGGTAATGTCATCTGGTGAGTGCAATCACATTATCAACACGGCTAATATCACCTAGCACTACTGTCACTTTGAAAAGTTAACCAGCGCCAATTTCTGATGGAGCACTGGACACTGTTTTTTTGAGCACAAGTCACTTTATTCATTAAATGGACTCATTGCCATTGATTTAGTGTTTTAAGCACTGACACTGTTTTTTGAGCACAAGTACTTTATTCATTGAATGGATTGCTATTGATCTAGTGTTTGAAGCAACTTTATCATCTGTTTTGGTTTTTGTTTTTGGGTTTGTACTGTGGTGAAACACAGAGATGCACGTTTATTTATATTTTTTCTCATTTATGCATTTCCCTTTTTCATTTTATTGTTCTTGATCCTTTGTGAATATACATTTGCACACTTGCCTCTGGTTTATGATACAGAGGGTCAATCACATTGATCACTTTGCACACACAGGGAATAGAGAACTTTAATTTTCCATAATTTTAGCTCACGGTAGAGATCAGGTTTTGGTTTGCATACCCCATAGGATGTAACACACCAGGTGGTTACATTACACCAGAGGGTGTAGCACGGCAGTTAGTTACACCTGTCTGATGTTTAGCACTTATATTTTCAATACACTCTGTAATCAACAGGCAGAGAGTGTGACACTTTTTATATTTTTTATATTTTTTATAATTTGCACCCCAGGGGGTGTAACACATATGTGGTTCATTGCACCAGAGGTTGCAACACGCTAGTTGGTCATATCTGTTTTGAAGTGTTGCATCTATATATATTTCTTCTAAATACACATTGTGATCAACAGGCAGAGGGTGTAACACTCCAATTTTTACAATTAGATCAAAGGAGAAATAGCGCCATACCTAATCAGAGAAAGGCCAAGATCATGACTAAAGTTGTGAAGAGTCTGCACAGGAATTTTGGGGTACGACGATCCAAGGAGCAACTGAGAAAACGCTGTTCAGACCTGAAACTGAGGGAGCAGGATCAGTACAGAAGGATCAAGAAAGTGCTTCTAAAAAGTAAGTAGTTGTCGTGTGTTATGATTATTATTACTTGCATACTGCTCCATGTGCTTTTCTTTACTATTGGACAGTTTAAAATGGCGACTTTCATGTTCATGGGCACAGTAATCGGTCGTAGTAAACATTGTTTGTTTGCCAACTAAATACGATGTTTTTTCCAGATACAGGGTTAACTACATTTGGTCATGATAATTTGTATTAAAAGAAGTTTAGGACATTGTTGTCTAGATGTGTTTGAAACTAGAAGGAATTGCATTCAGTGTAATGTAAGGAGAAGACACTCAGCAGCTGTATACACATCTGGACTCAAGAGCACTAGTGTGGACACAAGAACAAACTTTTAAGGGTGTCCCACACAGGTGCTCCAGTGGA
Organism: Aquarana catesbeiana; assembly: GCF_042186555.1. Taxonomy (NCBI): domain Eukaryota; kingdom Metazoa; phylum Chordata; class Amphibia; order Anura; family Ranidae; genus Aquarana; species Aquarana catesbeiana. The sequence continues at coordinate 335,463,034 of NC_133329.1, forward strand.
TACTTGGGGTGTCTCCACGTGTGAAACTTGTCCAAAAAAGGGAAATATTCCAGCTTGGTTAAGGGAATAAATCATGTCTTCAACTAGGAACTCTGCCCAAACAGAAGGAAATAAATCATGTCTTCAACTTGGAACTCTACCCAGACAATTGTACCCCACTTTCAAGCAATGTTTCATATTACTATTTCTGGCCTCAAATATCTGTGTGCTAAGTATACCTTTTGTTTCATTCTCATAGGGGAGAAAAGACTCAGGACGTTTGAGGACTCCAGGAACTCCCCCCCCCCCACCTCCTGAAGAAGGGGATCAGGAAACACCACAAGCTGAGGATGTGGAGGAAGGAGAGGTGGTGCAAATTGTCACCACAACAGGTGAGTGTCTGACGCCACAGATTCAGGTAATAGTTGTATGCCAGCATATTTATAATACATGGTGTGTATTTTTTCTTTTAGGTGATGTGCATGTTGTTGAAGAACAAGCTCCTCATTTAATAAAATTCATTGAGATTTTAAAACAATATTACACTATCTGGTACTTCCTTCGCTTCTCTTACTCCCCCTAACCCCCCATTCTTATTGTATTGTATAGATATGATGTCATACAATATCTTTCCATATCATTTATACTAGTGGTACGCCTTCTATCCCGTTGGGATTGTTTGAATTCTAATATCTATCTAACACTGCTTTGTTACTGGTTTAGCGCAGCACCCCCCCACATTACACAAGTTCCTCATTTCACCACTGACAGTGCCCAAGGGCTTATGCAGGACATCATGTATTGTAATCAAGATTTAGACTTTATAAAGCAAAAAACACATGAGATTGAAGTCAAACTGAAAAACATGATTGATGTACTAGGATGAATATAAATACCCAAAAAATTACACCTTCTTTTTTTGTTTTTAAAATGTTTTTATGCATTTTAAAGCCAAATTTTGAAGAGGCACACAGTGTGTCAACATGTGCTATCTGCCATCAGGGGATATCAATGTATGCGTTTTGTGGCTGCAACCCCTTCCTTGCAATTCAAGTAGCTGAGAGGAAGTGGTTGCACCCCCAAAACACGTCCATTGATTCCCCCATGATGGGAGATAGCACAGGTTGACGTTAGGTATGGGATCAGGAGGAAAATCCCCTCCCAATTTGTGTGCATCTTCAAAATTTGGCTTTTACAAGGGTGACATCACCCCATCTGATGAAGGCAATATCAACACATTTTGGACACTATAATGTCTGATATTGCCTTCAGTTTTTCAATGTTGAACTTTGTAAGTTCCTGAGTTGTGTATGTTATGTTTTTAAACATGCCTGTTTATGTACCCTAAAAAAAAATCAAGGTAAAACTTTAAGAAACCCATACTTTTTTTTTTTTTTTTTTTTAAACGCACATGTGCATGTGCATGGAGTAAAAGGTTTTATACTCAACAATGTGTGGCTTCTTCTTTCAATGCTCAATACCAGTTTTTGCATTAAGTTGGTGTTTACAGTGACAATGGGTGTTATTTAACTACTAGCTGCCCACCCACTGTCATATGACGGCGGGACGAGGCAGCTGTTGTCCTGGGCGGACGTCATATGACGTGATCGCCCTTCCGAGCCACTAGGGGGGCGCGCGCATGCGCGCATGCCTGCCGCGTCGCTCGGGACCGGATGTGTGTGCCCGGCAGCCGGGATGTCCGCTGGGCACCCGCGATTGCCGGGTAACAGAGCAGGACCGTGGATCTGTGTGTGTAAACACACAGATCCACGTCCTGTCAGAGGAGAGGAGACCGATGGTGTGTCCCTTGTACATAGGGACACCGATCGGTCACCTCCCCCAGTCAGTCCCCTCCCCCCACAGTTAGAATCACTCCCCTAGGACACACATTAACCCCTCGATCACCCCCTAGTGTTAACCCCTTCCCTTCCAGTCACATTTATACAGTAATCAATGCATTTTTATAGCACGGATCTCTGTATAAATGTGAATGGTCCCAAAAACGTGTCAAAAGTGTCCGATATGTCTGCCTCAATATCGCAGTCACAATAAAAATCGCAGGTCGCCGCCATTACTAGTAAAAAAAAAAAAATAATAAAAATGCTATAAATCTATCCCCTATTTTGTAGATGCTATAACTTTTGCGCAAACCAATCAATATACGCTTACTGCGATTTTTTTAACCAAAAATATGTAGAAATATACATATCGGCCTGAGGAAAACTCAGGCCGATACTGAGGAAAAAATTTGTTTTAAAAAAAAATTGGATATTTATTATAGCAAAAAGTAAAAAATATTGTGTTTTTTCAAACTTGTCCCTATTCTTTTGTTTATAGCACAATAAATAAAAATAGCAGAGGTTATCAAATACCACCAAAAGAAAGCTCTATTTGTGGGGAAAAAATGATAAAAATTTCATTAGGGTGCAGTGTTGCATGACTGCGCAATTGTCATTCAAAGTGCGACAGCGCTGAAAACTGAAAAATGGCTTGGGCAGGAAGGGGGTGAAAGTGCCCTGTATTGAGATGGTTAATAATGGAAAAACAACTTGGCACTACAAGTGCACTTGGAGAACCTAGGAGGCAGAAAAAAAACACAAGCAGTAAATGAAAATAAAGATTTTATCTGATAAATCTGACCCCGTTTTGGAAGTAGACACCCCAAGGTATTTGCTAAGAGGCATGGTGAGTATTTTGCAGATCTTATTTATTTTTGAAAATGAAGAAAGAAAAAAAAATGTATTTTTTTTCTTTTTTCAATTTTCAAAACTTTGTAGCAAAAAGCGAGATCTGCAAAATACTCAACATGCCTCTCAGCAGATAGTTTGGGGTGTCTACTTTCCAAAATGGGGTAATTTGGGTGGGTTTTGTGCTATCTGGGCATTTCATGGCCTCCAAAACTGTAATAGGCAGTGAGGAGTGAAATTAAAAATGTACGCCCTTAGAAAGCCAGAGCATATGTGGTATTGGTTTTCAAGGTCCTGTACGTGGTTAGACTGCCAAAAAGTTTCACACATGTGGTATTCCGTATTTAGGAGAGGCAGCAGAATGTATTTTGGGGAGTAATTCCACATATAACCATGCCATGTTTGAACAATATATCATTTAGTGACAATGTTGTGTAAAAAAAAAAAAAAAAATTGTAATTTTCCTGAAACTTGTGGCAAAGTATAAATATTCCATGGACTCAACATGCCTATCAGCAAATAGCTTGGGGTGTCTACTTTCCAAAATGGGGTCATTTGGGGGGGGTTTGTGTTATCTTCACATTTCAGGGCTTCCGAAACTGTGATAGGTAGTGAGAAAGTGAAATCACCATTTTACGCCCTTAGAAAGCCTGAAGGCTGTGATTGGTTTTCGGGATCCTCTACGCGGCTAGGCTCTCAGAAAGTCTCATACATGTGGTATCCCCGTACTCAGGAGAAGCAGCAGAATGTATTTTGGGGTGTCATTCCACATATGCCCATGGCATGGTTGAGCAATATATCATTTAGTGACAACTTTGTGCAAAAAAAAAAAAGATTTTTCATTTTCCCGCAACTTGTGGCAAAATATAAAATATTCCATGGACTCAACATGCCTCTCAACAAATAGCTTGGAGTGTCTACTTTCCAAAATGGGGTCATTTGGGGGGGGGGGGGGGTTGTGCTATCTTGGCATTTTATGGCCTTCAAAACTGTGATAGGTAGTGAGGAGTGGAATTAAAAATTTATACCCTTAGAAATCCTGAAGGCAGTGATTGGTTTTTGGGGTCCTCTACGCGGCTAGGCTCCCAAAAAGTCTCACACATGTGGTATCCCCATAATCAGGAGAAGCAGCAGAATGTATTTTGGGGTGTAATTCCACATATAACCATAAATCCAGATAAAAGTATTTTAAGGGCACTCTGAGTAAAAGGACCAGGCAGAAAATATCTACATCTAAAAAATGTCTATATAAAAAGATTAGGATGATCCAATGTGTATATATGTTCTTCAGCAATCAGGGCTGCACTCACAGAGAGGAGCAAACTCTAGGAAACAAACAAAAGCAAAAAATGCGCCTCTAAGTGCAGAATTACAAAATTTTAATATCCCAAAAAGAGTTAAAAACACATACAGGATCTGCAGTAAATGAAGGCATGTCATATATTCATAAAGCAGGTGATCCGGCATAGGAGGGGTCCCCAGTGTGTTAAAGAAATCCCAGCGATGTCAGTGTATGGCAGCGGAAGATCCCAGGGTAGCCTGCAGATGGACGTCCTACGGCTCTGGAGACACTAATGGACCAATCACTCTGTCCGGATCAGTGAGGAGCAGAAGATCCCGGAAGTGACATCAGCAGAGGGGGCGACAACCAGCGTGAACCGCAAGCCGAAAACTGGAAGTAGTCATCAAAATGGGACGCGTTTCGGAACTTCTGATTGGTTCCTTCATCAAGCCAATGATTACATGTTTGCCCAGGTATAGATACTTATAACCTGTGGGCGGGCTGTGGCTGGAGCTAGAAGTAGTAGAAAGAGGAAATAATACAAACTTTCTCACAGGATAAATAAACATATATGGGTAGAAGATAAAACGTAAAAACAACATGAGATAATATTAAATACAAGATGTATCCTTTACCAGGGAAAAGTGAAAACAAATATCAGAAGTTCCGAAACGCGTCCCATTTTGATGACTACTTACACTGGTTGCCACCCCCCTCTGCTGATGTCACTTCTGGGATCTTCTGCTCCTCACTGATCCAGACAGCATGATTGTTCCATTAGTGTCTCCAGAGCCGTAGGACGTCCATCTGCAGGCTACCCTGGGATCTTCCACTGCCATACACTGACATCGCTGGGATTTCTTTAACACACTGGGAACCCCTCCTATGCCGGACCACCTGCTTTATGAATCTATGACATGCCTTCATTTACTGCAGATCCTGTAAGTGTTTTAACCCTTTTTGGGGATCTTAAAAGTTTATAATTCTGCACTTAGAGGCTCCTTTTTTGCTTTTGTTTGTTTCCACATATAACCATGGCATGTGTGAGCAATATATCATTTAGTGACAACTTTGTGTATTTTTTTTTGTCATTTTTCAATCACTTGTGGCAAAAAAATAAAATATTCAATGGGCTCAACATGCCTCTCAGCAATATCCTTGGGGTGTCTACTTTCCAAAATGGGGTCATTTGGGGGGGTTTGTACTGCCCTACCATTTTAGCACCTTAAGAAATTAGATAGGTAGTCATAAACTAAAAGCTGCGTAAATTCCAGAAAATGCAACCTAGTTTGTAGACTGTTAGAAAAGTTTTAAATGTTTATTGTGTGACTATTAGAAAAACTATTAGAAAAACAATAACCCTGAGACTGATTTTTAAGATGACTTCTGAGCACGTTGTTGTATTAACTTGCTATATCGTTTGCTTTAACTAACTCCATAGTAAGTTGTTGGATGATTAGGCTTAACCATATATGGTAGAACAAGACTGTACAGGAAACACTAAATAGCCAAATAAAGTACCATTTTGTACTAGGCACGCTATCTGTGTTTCCTCAGCCAATAGAAGCGTTATGGCTATATTATTGTAGATATTAGGAGTGGGATGTACATCTCTTTGTCTGATTCTTACTGCATCTTTTGGCTTGTAAGCATCATCCTTTTGTGTGACACATCTGAAATAAATTTTCTGCTTTTCAGTACATCTGGAGTTCGACTGATCACAAGAGAAGAGTAATCCTAACATTTTTGGTCCTTCTATAGCCGAAACCAACAAGTGCAATTCGGGTCAGATGGTCCCGACAAAAACTTTGGTGAATATTGGACTTCAAAGCTCACTGAGAATTAAAAGTCCCCACACTCAACGTTAGTGGTGAAATAGGGGCGGGGGCCTGAGACCCAGATCCACTGTCTGGTTTCGAACTTCGTGATCCAGTCCTCCTGGTGTTTGAGAGGTAAGATAATTTAAATTATTCTTAATTCTTTTTAAGAGTCTCTTCTTCTCTTTCTCTTTGATTCTGGTTTAATGTGTTGTAATTGCCGACACTGGGATTGATCATATAATATCTTGATAATCCGGTGGTCGAAGACAGAGACATTTGGGGACGTTGTCTAAGGTAAAAAATTACGTCACCCGCTGTCCCGGACAGATAAAAAAAGATTTGAGGTATACGAAACGTCAGAGGTTGATTGCCTGACGTCGTCGGAGGTTGATTGCCCGATGATTTAAGCGCTATTTAGTTAAGTGTTCTAGAAAGATCGCAAGGCTAACTTTCTTCTGTGTGTTTAGTTTCTCCTTTCTCATGTTTAACCTTTCTGTTGCTGTTGTAACCTTATTGAAAAAACAAGAGTACTGCAGAGACAAGCTAATTATTTTTTTAATCTCCCTATAGTGTGGGGAGTGATGATATTTTTACTCTTCTTGCATTCCTATTGTTACCGTGGGCTGAGGGTCACTATCCCAGTGTTTTATAGGTAAATGAGAGACCCGACTGGCGCTGACAAATGGGGAATAGTCTCTGTAAAAGAATGTTTTGTGCCTGCTTATGAGGCTGCTGTGTTCCTAATGTGCCAAGTGGGAGGGGAGGTTTGGGTTCAATAGTAAACTAACTGTAAAAAAGTGTCAGGATTTGGTGGATAAACTTAAATTGTTAGGACCCAAAGATCAAAAAAGATATGGGTTGATAATAGGAGTTTAAATAACCAGCAAAAAATTCTTCACACCTCATGTTCCGTGTGCCTGTAAAACTCGTGTTGTAGCCTGCTTGCCTATAAGTGACAGATGGGGAGCTGGCAGAGAAGCAGGAAACTTTTCAAAAGCTTAAAGAGATACTTGGTTTAATTGTCTTATGTCTTTGCTCTGTAAGGCAGCCAACACCTTGCTAGCTGAGGTATTAAGCAGATAAATATGTAAAATACCAGGTGACATTGCACTATATGGTCCATGGAGATTGGCCGGAGCTGGCGTCTTGGATTACTGCACCGTCTCAGGTACCACTGGACAACATTGTCTGGGAGACTGTGCTACATCTGTGCCGCCTGCTCGGGGACAACCCTCGGTCGGACTCATAGGAACTAAACAGTTGGAGCTGCAACTTCAGGTAAAGGTGATCCAATAGTCATATCACTGATGGGTCTAGCAAAAGAATTAGACCAGACTTAAGTGTTATCTAAATGTTTAACAAATATTTGAGAAGCAGAAAAATAGCTAAGTATGGCTGAGTGAAAAAAAAAAAATAATAAGTGCGAGAAATCATCACAGGCAGATTAAAGCCTGCAGTTTTTCCTCACCCTCTCCCCTCGTGTGAATCTCCTGTAAGGAGGGGGTGAAGTGCTTCTCCATTTCAAATTCCTGTGTGAGAGATTGCGTCTGTAAAAAAAATTAACTCTTGACCAGTTATGACAATACAGAAGGGTTATATTGTAAATATTGAAACTGAGCGTAAAAACAAAAAAACAAAAGGTACACTGATAATGGTCGCTTAATTATTTTAGTATGCCATAATATTAAAGGAAGCACATGGCAGAAATTATTGATGGTTTTAAAGAAGTAGATAGGAAACATGAAAGTGAATTGCACTATAAAGTGAACAGAATGTTATAGAATTATTATCAAGTGGCTTGATGAATGTGAGAAAAGAAAAGGCTGAGAATGTTTTGATTACTTTAAATGTGTCCAGTCCAGAGACAGTATGTGACTGAGTGCTAATTTTACTGCCATAAGGAAACGAGGATTTGAATGAGCTTTGCTAAGAGACTTGATGCTTTTATAGCCCAAAAATGATGGTCAAGAAGCTGTTTCTCAGAAACAAGAAAATGCAGATTGCCTGACAGAAGTAGAAGAAGAGAGAGGGAGATGATGATGGATGACTAGTAGGACAGCATTAACCCTTTGAGCACACAGAGGTTAATTTGTGCATCTGTGAAAATATTAGGATTTTCGGTGGGAAAGAGAGTCCAAATAATAGTCTTAAAGTAAATATTTCTTGGATATGTTACTTTTAGAATTCCCAGATTTTCAACTGTAAAGTGTTAATGATGCAATGCTGTTTATATTTGGATACATTTATAAATGTAGTGCTGGTAGATTTTAATCTACCGCTGATAGGTAAATTTAGTGGGTCGCTTATTAGAGGGAGTTAGATTTGCCTCTGTTCCAGCTTGGCTGACGTTGCGTGTAGTTCCACATTGTGCCGGTGGGTGTCGTTGTCACCATCGGCTGGTGTTGGAAGAGCAACGCGTTGAAGTGTATGAGTGCTCCTCTGTCCCGGAGATAACTTGGTGGAGGTTGTCCTCCCAGTTGCATTCTGGGAGAGGGTATTTATGGGACAGACGCCATGTTTTAGGGTCATTTTTCAGCCACCTGCTGGCCCTCTTGGCCGACAGGTATGCACTAGGAATACCACCTTGTGGTCCTCCATTCTGGAGGCCCGCGTCGCTGCGGCGTATGGGTGGGCCCAGAAGCCTGTCTGGGGCCTACCACAGCAGCAGAGGAATGATCCTGAGCTGTCTATCCTGAGTGAAGAAGCTGAACAACCGAGGAGATCCCATGGAAGGATCACGCAGAGTGCTGGTCTGGAGAGGGACCTGGTGACTTGGTTGGATGACGCATTCCGAAGTAATCTTACAGTATAGTACTGCCGGGTTGGCTTAAAGGTTCAAGTACTGTATCTGACATTCATCACAAACCAATACATCCTGTGGCAGAGGATCGTACGGGTTTTATTCCAAACAGGTCTGTGGCAGAGACTTTAGTTCGTGCTACGTACTGGCTGCTAGACAAGTGAGAGAGGTCTATCTAGGCGGGCAAAGATTGAATCCCACAGGGGGGAGTGCTTTCAACTACAAGTGATCAATATTCAGAGAAATAGAATAGTGAATGGTGACACAGACTTGGTGGAAGGAGACAACCAACCCACATCCCTGTGTACATGTACAAATAGAAATTTTTTTTTTTCCTCTTAATTGGGATTTTAAAAGGTGGAGGTCTCCAAAGAGTATAACAAAAAAATATATAAACTATCAAAATTTTATTATATCAAAAGATTAAAAACATAGCACATACTAAATAGGGATCACGAATAACGAAAAATATTATGGATGCCAGAATGTACAAATGGTAATAGTACAACGAAAATATACAAAATATACAAAACAGGTTGACGGAACTACACTTAACCATAGAGGCTGTTTAAGCAAGGAGCCAATTGACAGTGCAGGTCCAACGCGTTTCGAGGTACTTTATAATGATTGCGACCTCTTCTTCAGGGGCTGGGGGTAAGGTGTATATCCGTCATAATGTTATAGGAACATCATCACATGGCATCCGATTCAGGAGAGGGGAAGAGATAAAATGGTTAGCCACCGGGGTCCAGAACCGAATGAAGGTGCCACCGCCACGAAACCGATGCCGTCAGCAAGTCAGAACCGGACACAAAGGGCGTCGCGTCTGTCAGCTATCGCTGTGTGGAGACTAGAGTTATCTCTACTCTGGCTCCAAAAAATGGATAACCATCAGCTGATAACACCCCGGGTGATTGGAGTTATAGAGATGTTGGACTAAGGGTGTTATCTATAATGGCTAGTGGATCTCAGGGCTGTGATCCAAGAGGAGATAACAGTGGGACCCCTATGGTCAGCAGCTTGCACGATCAACAGTAGCTGCACATTCAGTTCAGTATCTCCCCAGCGAGGACGGCGTCGGTTTCGTGGCGGTGGCGCCTTCATTCGGTTCTGGATCCCGGTGGCTAACCATTTTATCTCTCCCCCTCTCCTGAATCGGATGCCATGTGATGATGTTCCTATAACATTATGACGGATATACACCTTACCCCCAGCCCCTGAAGAAGAGGTCGCAATCATTATAAAGTACCTCGAAACGCGTTGGTCCTGCACTGTCAATTAGCTCCTTGCTTAAACAGCCTCTATGGTTAAGTGTAGTTTCGTCAACCTGTTTTGTATATTTTGTATATTTTCGTTGTACTATTACCATTTGTACATTCTGGCATCCATAATATTTTTCGTTATTCGTGATCCATATTTAGTATGTGCTATGTTTTTAATCTTTTGATATAATAAAATTTTGATAGTTTATATATTTTTGTGTTATATTCTTTGGAGACCTCCACCTTTTAAAATCCCAATTAAGAGGAAAAAAAAAAAAATTTCTATTTGTAAATATTCAGAGAAATGTTCTAAAGAATACTAAGAAGAGTATTTGAGCTTCCCTGCAGCTTTCCTTCTACCTCTTTCCTGCTATTTCCCTTGTTTGTTTATTAAAGCATTGGAAAACCTACTCAAGTGTTTGGTGCTTATATCGTCCAGAGGTAAACTCAACGGAACCCTAGACCCGGTGCCGGTGAAACAGAGGTATCGAGAGTTAAGGTAACAAGCCCGCTTAAATCAGCAGCTCCACCGAGAGTTATTGCTACATGTGGGGGCTCGTCCGGGATTTGTTGGCCATCAATTCTCGCAACCTGGAGAGGTGTTTTACCGGGAGTTTACGGTGAGAGCTGGACTTTGTCATTTTCTCAGGAGAAGAAGAGGTTAAAAGTTGCAGGACTTTATTTCTGACTACGTAGGCGGTGGGCGCCAGTAAAGCCCAGGAGCTACGTGATCGGCAGAACAAGTGGGAGGAGCCTACCCTACTTGATACGTGGGACGCGTGTATGCGTTTGGCGCCAAAGGAGAAGAGAGGCCTCGTGATCGTGCTGAGAAGATCATGTCTTTTTCAGCGATGCAGCCAAATGGGACAGAGAATGTTCCCTGCGAGCACCGTGTCGAGTACAGTGTTGACCGGAACCCTGCTTACAGATACCGGTATTCGTCTGAAGCCGCAGGGGAGGTTTGTTCTCTATACTGCCGGAGATATCGAAGGGCTGGGCATGATTTGCCACAAATGTGAGGGACTGGCCATACATCTGTAACAATCCCCTTGCTCGCTCGGTTCCACTCTCCCGACACTCCTCTGCGGCTATAGAACCAGATTGCAGATTGCACATCTGATGGTTCAGTCATCCGATGCTCCGGGATTAGAACTACAGCTATGTGCTGTTCTAAACCAGTTGTGTAGCTCAGAACAAACACCAGGCAGGCTGTATGTAAGTTCAACCAGGAATCTCTTTTATTGACAGGAATACAGGCTCTTTTATACAGTAAAAGAGGAGGTGTATACCTCCTGCTCATATTACTCTAACAATACACCTGTAACCTAATTAACCTAATTAACATGAGCTGGTTAACTAACATGACCTTTTGCCCAGACTTGTGGTCACCGAGCTTCACACAGTACATTATACATTATCATAAGTACAACCACAGGACATTTTCACAATAGCAGGAGCTAATTACAATTAACAATACAAACAGTGTTCTCCCCCCTCCTCAGCCTAGTCATCAACACTTATAGTAGGAGTAGACGGTTCGTCTCCTAGCCAGTCCTGGAGGCTAATGTGATCAGCTCACTCAATTAACATGTTGAGTTCAGAATCAAACAAACCAATAATAGTCTTTACATATATATCCTGGGAGATATTGGGGATAAATATTACTGTCCCATTTTAAGCAATCCAAGACATACCCTCCAAGTCACCATTTCCCATATGGCATACACAGGGTCCCCAGAGTCTGTGTGTCCTGGGGGACCAGGACCCGAATCCACAGTAATACCACCTCAAGGGTCCCCAGCATACAGCTCACAAAGAGCACCGTTCCCCCAAATGCCAGGGCCCACGATCGATCGGCAAGAGGCTAGCATTCAGTCCCCTCCAAAAGTCTCTCTCCCAGCTAGGTCTGTCACATTTCTCCCCTTTCGGCAGGAGACTAACACAGGAGGAGACCCCAGACGGGTTGACTCCGAAGTTAGTCAGTAGTTCCAGTCCTCTAATGCCTGTACCCACTCAGTACCCCAAACAAACTGTTCCAAACAAAGCATTACTCACCCAGCCAACCTCTGCCTCTCTCAGAGAACATATCTGCCGCTGGGGAGAGGCCTGGACTGGCTCTTCTCCCTGGAGTCCTTTCTGCCACTGGAGAGAAGACAGGGTGTCTGGGCTCACTCCATCATTCTGTTGGGGATCTGGGCTGACTGCCCAGCATCCCTGGGGTATACAGGTGGAGACTGAAGTCCCATCCACCTTCACAGGAAATCTATCCTCTGTTAGTTGAGGGCAGAGTCCAGCAGTACTTGGCCCTGTTGCCAGCCCTTCTGCTGGAAACCCCACACCATCTGCTCCGGCTAACTGTTGGGGAGGGAGGCCGACTGCCCCACCTCCCTGGAACTCTGTAGTTGTTGCTGGTGCTGGGCAGAGGTTGGTAGCACTCTGCCCTGTTGCCAGCACTTCTGCTGGGGACTCCTCATCCTCCGCTCCAGCTAACCGTTGAGGCAGGAGGCTGGCTTCCTCCACTCCCAAACCCTCCAGAACTGCCGCAGGTGTAGGGCAGAGATCTTGGACCCTCTGTCCGGTTGCCAGCGCTTCAGCTGGGGAAGTTCCTTGTAACTTCCCAGATACTTCTGTTGGTGCTGGGCAGAGCACAGTGAAGTTTGGCCCTAATAACAGCTCTTCTTCTGCTGGAGGCTCACCAGGTTGTTCTTCCTCAGCAGAAAAGTCTATCAAATCCCCTGTCTCTGCAACTGGTGTCTGGGGATAAAGGTTCACCATCTCCTCTCCGTGGAACCCAGAAGATGCTATCAGTGCTGGGCAGAGGTTAGCAGAGCTCTGCCCTGTTGTCAGCACTTCAGGTTTGGGGACGGCAATCTTCAGATTTTACACTGCCGATTCTCTGGCATGCTGCTGGACAGGCACATTCCTCCATCCAAGATCATCCCATGCAGAAACAGGATCATCAAGGTCAGTCAGCACTTGCTGGATCCGCCATAAGACCTCCGCATCCCTAGTTGTGGGGGCAGGTTGGCAAAGCACACTGTTACTCTGCCACATTGTCAACTCTTCAGCCAGGATTTCAGAGTTGTCAACTGGTATTTCCTGATAGTCCCAGGCAAAGGGAGCCCCACCCTGCTGCTGAGCGGAGTCTAGCAGCTGTCTGTAGGCCATCTCAAGCTCCCATTCCTGAAAGTCCAGAAACTCCAAATCTTCCTGTGCCCAGTGCACTTCCGAGACATTCAGTCTTCGCTTTCTGTGCTCCATTATTTCCTCCAAACCCCACTTCTGATCACTCCCAAAGTCAGGGTCCCTGGACAGCCTCCAGTACAACAATCCCAGGCCATCGTAGTCAAAGCCTTCTGTGGGGCTGTCATCCGTTGTCCACGGGCACACGGGTTACATACCACTGGAGGGCTCTGTAGCTCTCGTCCAACCGCATTTCTGCCCGGATCAGCCTGCTTAACTCAGCTGTCCACTCCTGGTTCGGCTGTTCCCCCAATAACAGCATTCGCACTTCATACTGCGACCAGTACCTTACTTGGATGGAGGGGAGAACTTTTCCCTGGTTTCGCTGCTCACGGGCTAGCGCTTCCTTCCAGAGTTCGCAGTGGATAGAACCAAACCATCCTAGCAGGACCTGCTCTGATACTGGTCCTCTGTGCTGTATCTGCATCTCTCGCAACCTCCTTCTGAATTCCTCTTCCATGGTGGCTGGTATCTGTACCTCTCCTCTCCTGCTATCTGGACCTTGGATCCAGGTGATGGTTTGGAAGTGTTCACGGCAAGGAAGCACGATCCCACCATTCCCTCCATTGCTCTCAAGTAAGTCTTTCAGCGTGGCTCTCCTGCAGGCTGGTTTGGAGGGTCCCAGTAACTGGAGAGCAAATCCCACGGCTGCCAACCAATGTAACGAGCACCTTGCTCGCTCTGTTCCACTCTCCCGACACTCCTCTGTGGCTATAGAATCAGTTTGCAGATTGCACGTCTGATGGTTCAGTCATCCGATGCTCCGGGATTAGAACTACAGCTATGTGCCTCTCTAATCCAGTTGTGTAGCTCAGAACAAACACCAGGCAGGCTGTATGTAAGTTAAACCAGGAATCCCTTTTATTGACAGGAATGCAGGCTCTTTTATACAGTAAAAGAGGAGGTGTATACCTCCTGCCCATATTACTCTAACAATACACCTGTAACCTAATTAACCTAATTAACATGAGCTAGTTTACTAACATGACCTTTTGCCCAGACTTGTGGCCAGGGCCCACGATCGATCGGCAAGAGGCTAGCATTCAGTCCCCTCCAAAATTCTCTCTCCCGGCTAGGTCTGTCACAACATCTCCATCCATTTGGACGCTGCCCGCAATGTGGAGAATATCTGTTTATGGTGGAGCAACCTACCATGTCGCCCCATGCTTATCGAATGGATTGGGCTACAGGTATCGCCACAGTAGAAGCTGCTACTGCTGAACGGCAGGCCGTGGCTTTGCCTGTTGTTGCCGAGAATGTTCTGGAGAGAGACACTGCTGTTGCCGTCTCATCAGGGGACATTACTTTAATTTCTACGTCCACCACACCTGTCCCTGTTATCCCACCTTCCTCTGGACAGGTACATGTGAAGGCTTCCCGCGGCCGTAGTCGAGGCCTACCCCAGAGATTACCCGAACCGGATCCAACAAAGTCCACGACAGGAACGGGTGAGCAATCAATGGGGTATGTATCTGGGACTGTAAATAAATATCTGCCAGCAGAAGAACTGGGAGATTTGGAGATAGAATCCATGTCGGATCTCTCCGGTGATAATGACCTATTTGAGACTATGTCACAAAAGCTGTTATGGGCCCAAGGCGAAGATGCCGCCTCTGCTATGACTTTCCCTGAATGGACAGCCCTGAGTTCTGGGAAGACATCACCTTGTGTGGAGCCACACAGCACTGTTAATGAGACATTGTCAAAAGTTGCTAGTTCACTTCAGATACCGGCTGGGTCTATGGTGAGCAAATCTTTGAATTCATGTGTGCCTCCTGGTATGGGGAAAAAGACCCTTACCGAAACTTGCACGTTTGCAGAGAATGTTGAACAAACAAGCCTTTCCGAAAGACTGGATGTTCCGTTAAAATGGATGAACGTTTCAGTGGATGTTTTATGCACTGGAACTTCGGTCGGCACATCTATGCTGACAGAGTGGTCATCTGCAGGCCCGGAAAAGATGACGTTGTCTATTTCATCACTACAGTGGATAAGTTGGGAAAAGCACTGACATTGCCAAATCCCCGGTTTTATTGGTAATTATGGACAAAAGGACTTTGGGGTAGTTAGTTAGTTAGTGTCAGTGTATAGAGATCTTCGTGGTCAAAATCTGAATACTCATCTCAGTGTTTTAAATCCAAGGACTTCTTTTTTGCTATCTGGATTTCATTTAAAAAGAAAATATATCTATAGGGATGGACTCCTAAAGATTATTCTGATGTAGATAGTGGGAAGAGAGTTTCATTTTTTCAAATGAGACTTTTCTCCTGAAATTGTATAGGTCGCATGTGTGTTTAATATGTTTTCCTTTTCAGGAACCATTTGATCTCCTATCAAGCTGTTAGGATAGAGAGGGGGTTATGTACAGTCATAGGATGGTTTTGTTTACGGACGTGAACATAATGTTTTACAAATGTTAATTTTGTAATATCTTTTCTACTGTCTTTCCTTCTTCTTTAACTAAATCCAAGCTATAAGCTCAAATACCTGCTCTCAGGCTTGGGAGTTATCATTAGTTTGTCAGACGTTGAGGACGACGTCTATTGTACTGGGGCGAGTATGTAGCGCTGGTAGATTTTAATCTACCGCTGATAGGTAAATTTAGTGGGACGCTTATTAGAGGGAGTTAGATTTGCCTCTGTTCCAGCTTGGCTGACGTTGCGTGTAGTTCCACATTGTGCCGGTGGGTGTCATTGTCACCATCGGCTGGTGTTGGAAGATCAACGTGTTGAAGTGTATGAGTGCTCCTCTGTCCTGGAGATAACTCGGTGGAGGTGGTCCTCCGAGTTGCATTCTGGGAGAGGGTATTTATGGGACAGACACCATGTTTTAGGGTCGTTTTTCAGCCATCTGCTGGCCCCCCTGGCCGACAGGTATGCACTAGGAATACCACCTCATGGTCCTCCGTTCCGGAGGCCCGCGTCGCTTTGTGTTTGGGTTAAAAAAAAAAATGTTTTGGGACCCTGTGGATTTCACTTGGGACCAGAGAATAAGGGGAACAATACAAAAGGGGGTTCATGTTTTATTTAATTCTGCTAAAATATCGGGGTCTGAGAAAAATATTTATATATATATTGAATATATATGTCAAATAATAAAAATTATGCTAGGAAACATTTTATGTCTGCATACTTGGTGGACTTATGGACTTATATTGTTTTTAACTCCAAAGCAAGGAAGGCTTTCTTTGGTAGTTTGACCTGTGATCCTGTGCTCATTCATGTTAGATAAAGAGTATCCATTTTCCCCAGCCCCAATTCAAGTGCAGATATGACCCCCCCTCCTTCTACACGACTGAAGAATGAGGCGAGTTCCTTTTTATGGGGTGGGTGTCTAGTGATTACATGACTGGGTACAAAATTGAACCTTTAGAGGTATTTTAGAGTTAAGAACATTAAATTAAGGAATGAAATAATGTAGACTACACAGTCCTTAGAGACAAAGAAACAAATGATGTCCTTCCTGGGTATGACAAATTTTTGTAGAACCTGGATTCCTGGGTATTCCATGCTGACGGCCCCCAATACATGGGAGCCCTACGGCCCCCCAGGATGCTATAAAATGAAGCGAGGAAACAGAGACAGCCTTTACTGACCTAAAACAAGTCCTTTCTAGTTCATCAGTGCTAGCCTTACCAAACTATGACAAACCTTTCGAACAAACAGTAGACATCAGTACTTACACAGTCACATGGCGGGCACCAGAGGCCAATTGCTTACTATTCTACAAAATTAGACAGTGTAACTAGAGCACTTCCACCCTGTGTACAGGCAGTGGTAGCTGCAGCGGAAGCAGTTAAGGCCTCAGCATCTATAGTGTTATATCACCCGCTGATACTTAAAGTACCACATGCAGTATCTGTTATCCTTTTACAACAAAAGATATCACATTTGAGCCCAGCACGACACCTTTCCTGTATGACAATACTCTTGACACAACTTTACTTAACAATACAGAGATGTACTACAATAAACCCATCCACACTAATACCACTTCCTACTGATGGTCATAAACATGACTGTACTGGTGCCATCGCTGAAAAGGTACTGCCACAAAGTGATCTGAAACATGTACCATTATCTAACCCTTACATGACACTTTTTGTTGATGGCTCCAGTAAGAAAAATCCAGATGGCACACATACAACTGGATATGCAGTAGTGACACAGGATGAAATTTTGGAAGCCAGGCCATTACCAAAACATTATTCAGCACAAGTAGCAGAACTTGTAGCACTGACAAGAGCATGCATACTATCAAAAGGAAATCTATAGAGATAGATCATACAGTCCTTACTGATAGGCAGCAGAATTAGACAAATGTGAAAGGAAGAAATATTGTTTGCTAATCATAGACACACTGACCAAATGGGTGGAGATATTCCTGACAGGAAGTGCAGATGCACAGACAGTGATAATGGACCCCATTTTGTAAATAAAACTATACAACATTTGACAGAAGTGATGGGAATTCAAGTGAAATACCATTGTGCGTATCATCCCCAATCAGCTGGATTGGTGGAAAGATATAATGGCATTCTAAAAAGCAAACTGAGGAAAGCTATGGAAGAAACAGGTAAAAAATGGATGTACTGCCTACTAGTAGCTGTGACCAGTATGCATATCACACCCACAAAAGAAGGTTTAAGCCCATTTGAAATGATACATGGAAGGCCATATAAGATACCCTTACAACCAAATGAAACACCTACTGAGGCATCTGAGCACACACTAGCAGAATACATGTCTAGGCTGTTAAGACAAAGACGTACTAATGATTTTTGTTCTGTCCTAGAAGGTCCAATTCAAGAAGATGAAAAGGTGTATGTGGGAGATTGGGTCTTAACAAAAAGTAATAAGAAAAAGCAGAGGTACTCCCCAAGGTGGGATGGTCCTTTCAAAGTCCTCCTAACTACCCCTACTGCGATAAGGATTGCAGAGAGGTCTACCTGGATTCACCAGTCCCATTGCAAAAAGGTTTTACAGGCAGAATAGGGCCAGTTGGCTGCAAGAGGTTCAGAAAATCCGGCTACAAAGGGAGGTCTCACACAAGGTGGGACTTGTCGCAAACCGGTGAAGTCTCCCTCCCCTTCCAACTCCCCTACCCTATCCGCTGGAACTCTGTAGCTGGTTAGGATAAAAGGGACAGTAATTATCCTTGGATTACTGGTGACTCTAGGAGAGGCGCCCTAAGAGGGGTTATACATTATGGAAGAGCAGAGGAACCTTTGGGTTGGGAAAGAACAGGAAAAGCATTGAATCTAACCTTTATAGAGGGAATAACTAGCACTATACTGGTAGACTTCTGTCAGATTGCAGATTGTGGGGATACAACTGGGGCTAGAGGACTTCTATGGGCAGATAAATACATTTGCTGGCTCTGGAATAGGGCAGGATGTCAAGCATGGAATCCGGCCCTGTGGACCAGTGTATTAAGATTGGGGGTATAATCTACCAGGGCCTAAAAAGAGTGGAATAAAGGAAAGTCTCATAATTACAGAAGCGGCCAACTCCCCCTGCACACATAGTAAGAACTGTAAACATTTATTGATAACAATAAAGGAGTCGAGGAAGGAAGATCAGCGGTTGTACTCTATGGGAGCATGGGTGTCACTCTATGGGAGCATGGGTGTCAGGAACTGACCCCTCAGGCAAGTTTTTCCTCAAGGTATTACCACCTAAAAAAAAAACAGAAAACAGGAAAAGGCAGACAAGGGAAAGAAGAAGGCCATACTAGAATAGAAGTTCTAAATAAAACTATAAGATTTACTAACCTAACAGTGGAAGATGCCATAGCTTTGGAGACAGGAGACCAAGGAAAAAATGAGTGGTTAGAATGGTTGAGGTACACGGTTAAAACTTTAAAAAAGGAAAACTGTTTAGTTTGTGCCAGAGCAAGACTACATTTAGCAACTATTCCTTTTCCTCTAGATCACAATACAGATCCAGAAGGTTTAAAATATATGTTGCGATTGTATAATAAGAGCTATAAACCTGAAACAAATTCTACCTGTCACACGTTGAGTTTCTTGTTTCCCCTAGTACAGAGACCTCAAATACCTCCAGCGGTTACTGCTTATCCGGGCAACTTTACTTGTTTTGCATTCCCAGGGAACTGTAGCGGGGTGGATCTTGGGTCACTACCCGATGACCACTGTGTGGAGAGGATTAACATGGGCAATGGTGACTGGGTTGAACATGACAGTCAGAGAGCTGATGTCTGGTGGATGTGTGGGGATAAGAAACTGTGAGCTAGGATACTGGCCAATGCCCGAGGGAATTGCGCTATGGTCCAGCTGGCTATGCCCCTGAGGATCCTGTCAGAACACCCGTGGACTAAAAGTCACCAACGGTATCGGAGGGACACCTCTTCCATAGGGTCATTTGACTCTCGGATCTACATAGATGAGCACGGGGTGCTGGATGAGTTTAGGGCCAGGAATCTTCTCTGGTGGGTGACTATAGATAAAAATGTTGACTGGATTAACTATATACACTATAACCAACGATTTGTAAACTATACTAGGGACGCTGTAAAGGGCCTAGCAGAACAGTTGGCCACCACATCTCTAATGGCATGGCAGAACCGAATGGCCTTAGATATGGTCCTAGTTGAAAGAGGAGGGGTATGCAAAATGTTTGGTAGCATGTGTTGCACCTTTATCTCTAACAATACAGCTCCTGGAGGGACCACAACCAGAGCCTTGGAAGGACTGAGTGCTCTCTATCGAATGAATTAGTGGAAAACTCAGGTATTAATGATCCATTTACAAACTGGCTTGAAGAATGGTTTGGTAAGTGGACTTGACTTATCACATCATGTTTGATCTCAATTGCTGTGGCTTTGGCCGTTTTGGTCACTTGCGGATGCTGCAGCATTCCCTGTATTCATGCCCCTGTTGAAGACCCCTGGGTCGAAACGTGTTGTGCGATCTTCCCCTCCTTACGCTGCTCTTGCTAGTTTTTACAGTGATCACTTTTTTATTTGTATGGTTTTTAGAAATAAAAATCCCTGTTTTATCTGCACTATGAGGAAGTTTTGATTTCTCTTTACATACCATCCTGATGAGAGAGACCGTATTTCATTGGCCATTTTCACCATGATTCTTTGGAAAAGCCTGGTTTGATAACCCTTCCAGATGATTGTTTGATGTCCATTGGTTGAAGGATACCGGGTCGGCTTCAACCTTCTGGATATTCCATCATCCCTTCAGTGGAGTCGAAGTGTACCGCAGGAGTTCCAGCCTTCCGGAGGTCTCATCATCGCCTCGGTGGGGCTCAATGTTTTATTGACTCCATGTCATAAGACACGGGAGTCCACTCCATCCGGTAAGAGTACCCACCCTTCTCTATCTATTGATGTTTCATACCCCTGATGTCGTTCTTCTATCACGGATTCACAACACACATCACTGATTGTGTTTTGGTTTCACCTACGGAGTCATACCACCTACACTAGTCCTCGCAGGACTTTCCCAAAACCTAGTGTGGATTGATTTCTTTCCACAGTGTGGACTTATCACTCTCCTTTGCCTAATAGCAGTTTGGATTTCATGAACTCATGTTTTATCACTAGGTGTAATGTCCACGGACTGTTCACATTGTGATTTCACCTTTTTGAGCGCTGCATTTCCCTTCTTATTTGTATTCGAGGACTTTCACAAAAACGTGTCGGGCGATCTTCCCCTCCTTACGCTGCTCTTGCTAGTTTTTACAGTGATCACTTTTTTATTTGTATGGTTTTTAGAAATAAAAATCCCTGTTTTATCTGCACTATGAGGAAGTTTTGATTTCTCTTTACATACCATCCTGAGAGAGACCGTATTTCATTGGCCATTTTCACCATGATTCTTTGGAAAAGCCTGGTTTGATAACCCTTCCAGATGATTGTTTGATGTCCATTATTTGAAGGATACCGGGTCGGCTTCAACCTTCTGGATATTCCATCATCCCTTCAGTGGAGTCGAAGTGTACCGCAGGAGTTCCAGCCTTCCGGAGATCTCATCATCACCTCGGTGGGGCTCAATGTTTTATTGACTCCATGTCGTAAGACACGGGAGTCCACTCCATCCGGTAAGAGTACCCACCCTTCTCTATCTATTGATGTTTCATACCCCTGATGTCGTTCTTCTATCACGGATTCACAACACACATCACTGATTGTGTTTTGGTTTCACCTACGGAGTCATACCACCAACACTAGTCCTCGCAGGACTTTCCCAACACCTAGTGTGGATTGATTTCCTTCCACAGTGTGGACTTATCACTCTCCTTTGCCTAATAGCAGTTTGGATTTCATGAACTCATGTTTTATCACTAGGTGTTATGTCCACGGACTGTTCACATTGTGATTTCACCTTTTTGAGCGCTGCATTTCCCTTCTTATTTGTATTAGAGGACTTTCACAAAAACTGATTGAAACCGCAGTCTCAAGAAGCCCTTCCTACCTCTGAGGAGACCTATATGGACACTAAAGCTCAACTTAATGACATACAGTCCGAAAGTGTATAACACAGGGACTATCATCGAAATGTGTTGAGATAAAATAGTCACACAAGAGGAGAGAATGTTAGAAAAGTTTTAAATGTTTATTGTGTGACTATTAGAAAAACTATTAGAAAAACAATAACCTGAGACTGATTTTTAAGATGACCTCTGAGCACGTTGTTGTATTAACTTGCTATATCATTTGCTTTAATTAACTCCATAGTAAGTTGAAGGATGATTAGGCTTAACCATATATGGTAGAACAAGACTGTACAGGAAACACTAATTAGCCAAATAAAGTACCATTTTGTACCAGGCACGCTATCTGTGTTTCCTCAGCCAATAGAAGCCTTATGGCTATATTATTGTAGATATTAGGAGGGGGGATGTACATCTCTTTGTTTGATTCTTACTGCATCTTTTGGCTTGTAAGCATCATCCTTTTGTGTGACACATCTGAAATAAATTGTCTGCTTTTCAATACATCTGGAGTTCGACTGAGAAGAGAAGAGTAATCCTAACAAGACGCTATAACTTTTGCGCAAACCAATAAACATACGCTTATTGACATTTTTTTTACCAAAGACATGTGGCTGAATACAAATGTAGAAAGAAATCAACCAGCGCAGACCACAAGCCTAACTAAATAGCAGCTGTGAAACTGAGGGTAAATTTATCAAATCCCATAAATTAACATGAAAAAAAGGCAGTACAGCGCATAAAATAATAAACTAAAGTCCAAAGTAAACAAATTGCAGGCAATATTCCAGTGAATCCTCCAGTGACTCAGGTGGCATAGAGAAAACGTAAGGTGACTGTAGTGATACACATGGACCTCCACCTTCGGTGACACCAGCTGCTCACCTCAATTGATGGACCCCTGAGTGAATCAGTCAGGTCAAAACAGCGGTTCCCTCACAGGGACAATACCATAGGAAGACAACAGCAGCAGCAGTTTTCAATGTCAGCTTTCAATGACCAGCATATAGGCAGATATTCACATGAAAAAGAGGTAGGAAAGAATCTAGTGCTCTCTGTATGCTATTAAAAGGTTTAATGAAATATGCAGAAAACACTCACATTACAGTGCACTGTGCCCCAGTGCTAAGGAAGAAAACATGGGTGGAAAGGATGTCCCATACAGGATGGACGAGCGGAGCGCGGGTGACGTCACGATCGAAGCACGTACACAGATGCCGTACGCGTTGCGTCCCTCAAAGTGGGCGGGACTTCCTCAGCGGCGACGGCTGAGCGTGAGAACACCATTAAAATACAGATCCGCTCCTCCCCATCAGTCAATAGGCTCAGATGTATAAACCATCACTATGGTAACCTAATCTAGCTATTTCAATACAGGAAGTGACTTAAACCGCTCCTCCCGAGCAGCGAATAGGCTTGAATGTGCCCATCCCTATGGTAACCAGGGTCAAAACATTCAAAACCCAGAAGTCACTCTGTGCATATAATGGCCATATAGACCAAAAAAGGGCTATTAATGAAAAGCCTAAAATAATATGCCACAAAGATATATCTATATAACTAACAAAATAGAACATAAGTACAGGTTATAAAAATTATATGAAATATATAAAAAGAATATATTAAAAACCACGGCGTAAACCCTGCAACTCCGCTCCACATCCTAGGGCCATCCAATCCCAAAAAACACAATACATTTACAAAATGAATAAAAAACATGGATAAAAAACATAGATAAAAAACAATACAGAGAACAATTGTTAGCGATCAGAGATAAAGCAGTTGACATCGAACTCGACGTTCAAGCCCCCCGGAACAAGGACCTTAGTCTCGTGAATCCAATGAGATTCTCTACGACTGATTTGGCGCAGAAAATTACCCCCCCCTCCAATGTTTATTAACTCTCTCTATACCCCAGAAGTTTAAACCCCTGGAGTTTTGATTATGTACCAATTTAAAATGCTTTGAGACGTTGTGTGTTTTTATCCCTTTTTTAATGTTGTTGACATGTTCCCCTAAGCGAACATGCAAGGGGCGAGATGTCCTACCAATGTATTGTAAGCCACACTCACACTGTAACATGTAGACAACACCAGTCGTGGTGCACGTTATAAGTTGTTCAATTTTATATTCTTTACCTGTGGAGGTGGCTTTAAAACTTTTGCGTTTTTTGTTATTGCACTTAGAATGCCTGCAGGCTGTGCACCGCCCACAGGCATAAAATCCTGAGAGAAAAGAAAAAAGTCTACTTTCAGAATGTACGGGGGGATCCACCACACCTGGGGCTAAACGATCTCGTAAGGAAGGAGCCTTTTTGTAAATAAACGACGGACGGGGTGGCAGCAGGGGTCCCAGCACACGATCCTGTTTAATAATTGACCAATTCTTTGAGACAAGTTTTTCAAATTGTTTGTGCTGGATGTTATAATTCAGTACCATTTTGAAATTAGAGACCTCTAAACTAGTGTCTTTGATCTTATCAGAAATCAAAGAAGTCCTGTCCATAGCCATGACCTTCTCAACCTCACCACTTAGTATATGTGTATCGTATCCTTTTTCCACAAACCTAGATGAAAGTAAGGCGGATTGGGAGATGAAATCACTATCTCGTGTACAATTCCGCCTGAGTCTGACAAATTGTCCCCTGGGGATATTGCAGAGCCATGATTTATGGTGACAACTCCCCAGGGGAATGTAAGAATTGCGGTCTGTGGGTTTAAGGTAATTACAGAGTCTAAACCCCTCATTATCTTTCCAGATTTCAAGATCAAGAAACACTATTTTTTCTTTACTGAAGTTCCATGATAACTGGATATTCTTAGTGTTACTATCGAGTTTCTGGATAAAAGAATCCAAGCTGGACTGATCCCCATCCCAGATCATGATAAGGTCGTCTATATACCGTTTGTAGCATACTAGCTCCGGGGGGCGCTGCTTGAACACTACGTCTTCCTCCCAGTGGCCCATAAACAAATTGGCCACACTGGGAGCAAACCGAGCGCCCATCGCAACGCCCCTTTTTTGGAGGAAGAATTGGCGATTGAACCAAAAATAATTCTTGGCCAGACAGAAGGCCAGACTTCTCAACAGGAATTTTTTATGTTTTTCAGGGAGGTCAGAGAACACAGATAGGGCCCATTGGACAGAGGAAAGAGCATCCTCATGACCAATTATGGTGTAAAGGGACTCTACATCAGCTGTGATCAATATGCTGGAAGGAGAGCAGCTGACGGATTCGATGATTTGAATAACATGTTTTGTATCCTTAAGGAAGGCCTCCGTTTTACAGACTAAGGGCTGAAGGAAATGGTCAATATATTGGCCTAGCCTGGAGGATATAGAGTCAATACCATTTACTATGGGCCTCCCAGGGGGGTTAGTAATATCCTTATGGATTTTCGGGAGGCAGTAAATGATAGGGGTTCTACAGAAGAGGGGATCCAAATAGGAAGCCTCCTTCTTATTGAGAACATTTTCCTTTTTTCCTTCCTCTATTAGCCAATGGAGCTCATCCTTATAGGACAACATAGGGTCCTTGTGAAGAACCTGATAGGTATCACGGTCTGCCAATAACCTGTTAAGTTCTTCCATATATTTGGACTTATCTAGAATCACCAAACCCCCTCCTTTATCCGCAGGGCGGATAATGATATCATTCCTTGTTTCCAAGGATTTAATACCTTGCCTGATGGGTAATGGGTCAACAGCCTTTCTAACTCTCATTTTATCCAGGTCATTAAACAACATGTTCTTAAATACTTCGAGATACTTGTTATCAGCATTGAGAGGATTGAAAGTCGATTTATTGCGTAAATTAGAGTGGTAACCTCCTACAATAGTGGCTGATCTACTAGAATTTGATAAAAAATATTTTTTCATGTTGAGATGTCGGACAAATTTATGGATATTGACATAGGTATCGAACTTGTTCAAATTCCGAACGGGAGCAAACTTAAGCCCCTTATCTAGGACTTGGATCTCACTCTTGCTTAGAACAGCGCTACTCAAGTTGTATATCCCTGTTCCTAATGGGGTCTTTGCTTTTTGTAATCGCCTACCCCCTCTAGTTCCTCTCTCCCTTTTCTTTTTCGGGGTGGGTCTGTCATTTGTGGAGGCGGAGTTTGTGGTCGATATTTCCACCATTCTCCCGGATTGGGCTGGTAAGACTGTGACCCTCTCCCTGGTCCACTCTGAGCCCCTAAAAAATCCCCTCCCTCATTATTAACCTGCTGAAGTGGAGCAAATCTGTTAGATAAGGGTAATTGACCTCCATACAGATATTGGGGTGGGTCTCTTATACCATCATTATTATGATTAGAGTATGAACCATGTTTCTGATTATCCCATCCTCGGGGTGACCCATAATCCTGTTGGTAATAAGGGTGGTCATAATTCTCTCTACCGGGTATATGTGGGGGGCCCCTTCCTCTGCCTCCAATTTTTTATATAATTTTTTATAACCTGTACTTATGTTCTATTTTGTTAGTTGTATAGATATATCTTTGTGGCATATTATTTTAGGCTTTTCATTAATAGCCCTTTTTTGGTCTATATGGCCATTATATGCACAGAGTGACTTCCGGGTTTTGAATGTTTTGACCCTGGTTACCATAGGGATGGGCACATTCAAGCCTATTCGCTGCTTGGGAGGAGCGGTTTAAGTCACTTCCTGTATTGAAATAGCTAGATTAGGTTACCATAGTGATGGTTTATACATCTGAGCCTATTGGCTGATGGGGAGGAGCGGATCTGTATTTTAATGGTGTTCTCACGCTCAGCCGTCGCCGCTGAGGAAGCCCCGCCCACTTTGAGGGACGCAAAGCGTACGGCATCTGTGTACGTGCTTCGATCGTGACGTCACCCGCGCTCCGCTCGTCCATCCTGTATGGGACATCCTTTCCACCCATGTTTTCTTCCTTAGCACTGGGGCACAGTGCACTGTAATGTGAGTGTTTTCTGCATATTTCATTAAACCTTTTAATAGCATACAGAGAGCACTAGATTCTTTCCTACCTCTTTTTCATGTGAATATCTGCCTATATGCTGGTCATTGAAAGCTGACATTGAAAACTGCTGCTGCTGTTGTCTTCCTATGGTATTGTCCCTGTGAGGGAACCGCTGTTTTGACCTGACTGATTCACTCAGGGGTCCATCAATTGAGGTGAGCAGCTGGTGTCACCGAAGGTGGAGGTCCATGTGTATCACTACAGTCACCTTACGTTTTCTCTATGTCACCTGAGTCACTGGAGGATTCACTGGAATATTGCCTGCAATTTGTTTACTTTGGACTTTAGTTTATTATTTTATGCGCTGTACTGCCTTTTTTTCATGTGGCTGAATACATTTTGGCCTAAATGTATGACTAAAATTGAGTTTATTAATTTTTTTTTATAACAAAAAGTAGAAAATATCATTTTTTTTCAAAATTTTTGGTCTTTTTCCATTTATATCGCAAAAAATACAAATCGCAGAAGCAATCAAATACCATCAAAAGAAAGCTCTATTTGTGGGAAGAAAAGGACGTAAATTTTGTTTGGGTACAGCATTGCATGACTGCGAAATTTCCAGTTAAAGCAGCGCAGTGCCAAATTGTAAAATGTGCTCTGGTCGTTGAGCAGTCAAATCCTCCGGAGCTGAAGTGGTTGCAAAGTCATTTTTTTCCCATTAAAATAAAAAACACGTTATACTTACCTGCTCTGTGTAAGGGTATTGTACAAAGCTGCCCCTCAAGCCTAATGCACAAGGGCCAAATGTTGAGCGGCATCGGCCTGGTTGAATAGAAACCAGCCAAAATTCGGCACGTTTGTATTTTTATTTGATCACAATTTTGTATAGTTCATGGACATTAATTAAAATTAGCGCAACTCTGTAAAGGTCTATCTTATTGGGACTGTGCTTGTATCTTACAGGAGAGTTGCTGCTTGAATAATCTGTTTAATATTTTTGCACATTAGCATGGTTTATTACTTCTTTTGTTTTCGAGTAACACTACCCTTTCTCGAGACTGACAATGCTGCTGTTCAAAGGTGTCTCCCTTGCTACTCCATTAAAGACACCCCAAAGCAGCAATATATTACTGGATGGATCCCCACATGAAACTAAAGGAAAGAAAGCCTAAAAAAATTGCAACCACCACATTTAAGGATTGGTAAACTGCAATATATTACATTTTTGTTTTTGAGTTTAATATCACTTTAAGCACTTATATGAGAATTTTCATATGGTACAGAACTGATAGATGCATCTGATTTTTTACTTTTTTTTGTGTTTTTTTTTTCACAACATTTACATCATATCATTAGTCAGATATTGTCCTTGTATATTCAGCATACACCCAGCTTAGAGTCACAGACGGCAAGATGCCAGACTTATGTAAATTCTGCTTTATTCAAGAAGTAAATAAACCGGTTCTATCATTCATACTAAGTATCTTCCTTTGGAAAGATCCGGTTGAATCTTTGACTTGGGAACTGATGTGTTTATATTTGCAGTATTATTTTAACCAGCCATGCAGTTTAAAAGCTGCTCTGTAGCTAGTCTAAGATGATGTTACTATTTCTCATGCTCAGTTATGTTGTGAAATGTAATAATTACCTGTCAATCACAAGAACTTTCATTTGAAATCACTTGGCAGTCCACACAGGATATCAAGGAGATGTCTGTGACCACTTTGTGCAGCAGCTCTTCTAAAAAAGGACAGTGCAGTCACTGGCACGCCCACATCTCTGATTATACTTATTGAGCATGCAGTGGGTGTGCAGATTATGTTTTCCAGGAACCCTCCCTCAGACCGGTGATTTAACCTGATAAGTTGATAGAAGCCAATCCTTGATCTTAAACCGAAGCCAGTAAAAGGTAAGGAATCAACATGTTGATAATCCACTACATTACATAGCATTTCCTAGTTATCACAGTTCAGCTTTAAATTTACTGGTGGTATTCATGCAGTCTGAGTAAAACTGTATTTCCAATTGATGATTAACTTTATATAATATATAAGACTTCTGAGCATATTAACTCTAAATAGACCTTGCGGACAATATCGATTTCTACAAGCAGCCATTTTTAGATTACGTTGTCTCCAAGACAGCCCTGGAACTATCCCTTGTCTTAGCCAGAAAAGTAACATCATAACAGAATTAAAGTAGAACTATAGGAAAATTTTTTTTTCCATTTTGGACAGTAAGGGAGGGTTATAAACCCTGTCAGATTATTTTCTTGCCACCTGTGTCCCATTGTGTAGATTTCCCTTCACTTCCTGTCCCATAGCCAAACAGGAAGTGAGAGGAAATCCCTGCAAATTAAGGGAATTCCTTGGGGACCCCCAGGTCACCAGAACTAGTGTTCCCATTGGAAGATTTCTCCACTATTACTTTTCTGGGAACAACCCAAAATTTGGGATTTTCTTTTACTTTCAATGATAATGGTAAACAGGACAAATAGAGAGGATGAATCTCCTTACAGGGGGCACAGACAGCAATACAAACGGACATGCATTCTAATCCTTCTCCACTCTATCCAAAACTAAAAAAAAAAGTTTTACCTTTAGTTATACCTTAAAGTATTTTTTTATTCAGCACACTCTGCAGTGCAGAACACAGAAATGAACTATGAAATCACAGCACACAAAAAGTGCGCGAAGGGTACAGAATAGGACCAACCGCTGATGAGGAAGGGCCTCAATCCCTGAACCCCTGGGGCACAAGGCTCCTGACAAGGACAAGGCATACTATGCTCTACCTAGGCCAAAGCAAGGTGGACCACTCTCCTTAGGGACCTGCTGAAGCTGGTCCTCCAAGTACTTGGTAAGGGCTCTCACAAAGAGAGACCCTCGGTTGGGAAGATGAAAAAGACCTGAGGGCCACAGATCCTCCTGACAAACTTGCACCCTCTGTCTCTTTGCAAAAAAGCAACAAGCGATAAAAAGTGAAAAATAAGTAAAAAGTGCCAGGTGCAGTGGCATATGGCAGGCATTTTGGCCAGTATAAAAATTTCCCCTAGACTAGCCATAAGGTCTGCCCAAAAAGCATGAGCAACAAAAGCAATAGGTGACATGACTAAGTGCCAGATAAACTCCATAGGGTCCCAAACCAAAAGTGTTTTGTAGCACCCCTGGGACAACACTCTAAGGGGCCCATAATTGGTATTTGCCTCCCTGCCCCTGGCCATACAAATGCAGCTCCATTCCTACCAGAAAGGCATTAGCAACTGCAAGACTCGAAACCAGATCAGAATCAACCTGGGAGGAAAAGGATCCCTCCTAATGTACCTACCTATCACATCCAAAATTACTAACAGGCGCCCCCACTCAACAAGAGGCCCCATGGTTCTGTTCCCCAAAACTGATAACAGACACACTTGATCTGAGCAAAAAGACCAAGAAGCGATTCACCCTTAAAATATAACTAAAGGCAAAGATATTTTTTTAAGTTTTAGATAGAGTAGAGGTAGATCAGAACATCTGTCGGGTTTCTATTTCTGTCTGTGCTTCAGTTAGGGAAATTCACCCTCTCTATTTGTCCTGTTTTCCATTATCACAGAGAATAAAAGTAAAAGAAAATCCCAAATGTTGGGTTGTCCCAGAACAGGAAGAGATGGGAAATCTTTAATTGGGGACACTAGTTCTGGTGACCCTGGTGACAGCCAGGGATTCACCCACTTTCTCTCATTTTCTGTTTTGGCTATGGAACAGGACATGAAGGGAAGTCTCTCCAATGGGACACAGATGGCAAAAAAACTAAAAGGGTTAATAACCCTCCCTTATTCTATCCAAAATGAAAGAAAAAGGTTTTGTATTTATGAGGAAGTAAACTTCCATCTTTGAATTTGAACTACATATATCATTGCGGCTCCGGACAGTCACAGAGCAGGAGTCCGCGAACCAGGAAGCAAGACGGGTGAAGATGGAAGCTGTCTCCAGCGATGCGATGAGGGCTTTGTTTTCAAGTAGGTTTATACTGTGCATAATAATACATTATGCCTATTCCCTGCAGATACGAATAATAAAAACAAGTCCAGCGTTTTACAACCGCATTTAGTTCTACTTTAAGTGTCTTGTTGCAATGTGTGCAACATGCATTACAGCATGCATTAATCTGCATTCAGTTAAGGCTGCTCCTTCATTATGAGTGGGTTGCCAACATATCACAATGGAAAAAAAAAATACATAATTTTTTGGCAACGCAATGCAAAGTATGTGTTTTGTGGTGTTCTGCAGTGCTTACAATATGTTGGGGTTCTATTCACAATGAATGGTACCACAACACCTCCTACATAGCCTCTCTGTTCTCCCCGTCTGACAGCTGCAGCGGGCGGGGCTGAGAAACCCCCGCTGACAGTCGGGAGGGGAGGAGGAGAGGAGAGAGCCGACAGGTCATGTGAGCGCTGGGTGGCGCTCTGAATACAGGTAAAGAATGACTTATTTTTATAAAACACAAACACAGGCACAGAGGATTAATAAACAAAGAGAATGGTACAAAATGTTTTATGTAACTTCAGCAGCAGGAGGGGAGGGGGCGGGCACTGACACAGGAGCTGACAGGCAGGGAGGGAGGGGGTGAGGAGGACAGAGGAGAGGACAGAGGAGAGATACGGATGACGAAGGCACGTAAACTGACCACGGCGTCAGGGCTCAGCAGCCTTGATGAATCGTGGTCAGTTTACAGGGGGAGGGCAGAGCCAGGCAGGATCAGCCAGGTTTTTTAGGTAATAGAAGGGGCCAAATGACACAGCACAAGCACTGTGCTTTATAATGTGCTTTAAAGGAACAGGATCAATATTTTTTTTTTTTTAGGGTAACAAACGCTTTAAATGAATGATGTCATGGACTGAGCCCTTTTGTTGGATAGTAGGATAGGAGCTCTTTCCCTCTCATCATTTGAAGCTCACAGTATATGTCTATTCTCTCCTACTTCCCTAAGAATTGCTGTGATCTACCGGACCCCTGGACCATTATCGACTTTCCTTGATGAGTTCTCTGCCTGGCTACCCTACTTTCTCTATTCAGAAATTCCCACAATCCTTCTCGGTGACTTCAACATCCCTGCTAATACAAACACCCCTGCTACTTCTAAACTTCTTAGTCTAACCTCTTCATTTGACCTGAAGCAATGGGTACAGGCTTCTACTCACTACTCACTATTCTCCTACCTTTGCACTCCATGCAATTTCTCAAACAATCCTTTTCCTCTCTCCGACCATTACCTTATTCGTTTCTCTCTCTCCCTGTCTTCCATCACCTTTCCCTCCAATCGCCTAACCATCACCCATAGAAATCTTTGCAACTTCAACTCTTCTCTCCTCTATTCTGCTACTAACCACCTCTATGTCAAAATCTATCTCCTGTCCTGCCCCAACCAAGCCACTTCCATCTACAATAAATCCCTGTCCTCCACCCTGGACAAGCTCTCTCCCCTCACTACACGCAGAATCAGGCCGTGACCCCTACAACCCTGGCAAACAGATGACACTAAAATTCTCAAAAACGTAGTCGCACTCTTGAACGTCTGTGGCACAAGACTAAGTCTCTCAAAGACTTCAACCAATACAAATCTGCCCTCCAAAAATACTATTCTTTCCTCCACACTGCCAAGCAGACCTATTTTACAACTCTTATTAACACCTTCTCATCTAGTCCCCGTAAACTTTTCTCTACCTTCAACTCTCTACTTCATCCTCCACCGCCTCCACCCACTGACTCACTCACTACCCAGGAGATTGCTAATCACTTCAAAAACAAGATTGATACAATCCGTGATGAAATCTCCACTCTACAGGTATCTCCCCCAGTTAAGGCCCCATATCAACAGCTACAATTGACACTCCCCTTATTCAAATCTGCTACTACAGACAAAGTTTCTAAACTCCTTTCTAATGCCCGCCTAACCACCTGCCCCCTGGACTCTGAGAAAAAGAGCGCCTCTAAGTAAAACTGCTTTATTCAATATAATAACAGAAGTAATAGCCACTTACATGTAAGCAAGGAACAATGCTCTCTGTGAGTCAATGACTGATAACAGGCTGCGGATGGGACACAAGCTGGGGAGGTGTCGCTAATCCGTGGTTGCAAACGAGGACAGAGAACTGGGATGGGAACCGGGAATCCCTTGTCACATATTCTTTTCTGAGCACACTTGACAATTCCCCAATTCATTCTCCATTATCATTATATATTACATATTAATTGCCATACTATATTCCTTCTAAATGTTGCTGCTCCATAGATGGTTAATGTGGGTAAACGCACACCTATATGTAATTATTTTAGGATTATTACCTTTCATAAACTCACGTTGTGCACCCAGGTGCTTGCTGTAGGTTGTTTTTTTTGCCAAAATTTCCTCATTGTTTATTTATTTCATCACAGTCATTTATTGTATTATTCATAAATTATCATTATTACATTTTGTACTTTAATTTTATTTTATATTTATTTTTATCCCATTTATTATTCTTACCATATTCTCTTATCTTCTCTTTTATCATTACTTTCACATATTACGGTACTTTTTTTATCATTATAATTTATTTTCTACTATTATTATGATTTTGATTGTTCTTTTCTTCACATTATTGTTAACATTATGTCCATCAATGTTATTTTGTGGTAGGTCAGTGGATTCCCATCAACTATTAATACTTATATATATAATTATTATTTTTATTATTACTGTTATTTCATTTTAAACTTCTATTGTTACTGCCATATTCTTATTATTTTTTATCATATATTTATACCCCCTGTAGATAATTGTCATTATCATATTTTGCAACGCCTTGTTTTTACAATGCCACACATAGAGCCCTCTCTTTTCAGCCAGCCGTGCGTTGTATTGCAGCCAGCGCACGCACATATAAGCTCCCCTGTCTATCTCCTATCACTACACTTGAGAAAGGAGCGTGCATGCACCCCACGGCCGTTGCGCATGCTCTGAAACGCGTTGTGTTTCCATCTACCCGGCTGACGTCACACGCTGGCTCTGCGAGCTGTCCTCTCCTTCCCTGCATGAGTGGCGGGTCCCGTCCCGGTTCTCTGTCCTCGTTTGCAGCCACGGATTAGCGACACCTCCCCAGCTTGTGTCCCATCCGCAGTCTGTTATCAGTCATTGACTCACAGAGAGCACTGTTCCTTGCTTACATGTAAGTGGCTATTACTTCTGTTATTATATTGAATAAAGCAGTTTTACTTAGAGGCGCTCCTCTCTCTCTCTCTTTTTCTCATGGATGACCCGGAGATGGCTTCACTCCAAAGAAGAGATGCCCTTTGCTGACTGCGTTACCACTATCTTCCTTACCAGCAAACCTCACATCTACAGCTTTTACTGGTTTTAATTATGGACTCTATTATGGACCCATTGTTTTACACACAATTTTAGAATTTCCTAGAGTTCTTTCTACATGTTTCTCGTGGTTTATCAGCAATTCTGAGCACCATTCTTATATGTTTTTGCCTCCTGGACCCTATTCCCTCTCAACCACTACGGTTGCCCTCTGACTCTATCCTACACTCTCTAACTCACATCTTCAATCCCTCCCTCACCTCTGGCACTTTCCCCAATGCTCTAAAACATGCACTGGTCACCCCCATACTTAAAAAGCTGTCTTTGGACCCTACCAATCTTAACAACCTATGCCCTATCTCCTTGCTCCCCTTTTCCTCTAAACTCCTTGAATGCCTGGTTTACAACCAACTGAGTGAACACCTCATTTAGAATAACCTTCTTGATCCCCTTCAATCTGGATTTCACCCTCAACACTCCACAGAAACAGCTCTTTTAAAACTCACAAATGACCTACTAATTGCAAAAACCAACGGACAATATTCTGTACTCCTACTTCTGGACCTTTCAGCTGCCTTTGACACGGTTGACCACCCCCTCCTCCTCAAAAAACTTTACTCCCTTGGTCTCCGTGACTGTGGTCTTCAGTGGCTCTAATCCTACCAATCCCAATGTACCTTCAGTGTCACTTACAATTCTACTTCCTCCACTCCTCCTCCCTTCTCCGTCGGGGTCCGCCAAGGTTCTGTTCTTGGACCTCTTTTATTTTCAATCTACACCTTTTCCCTGGGTCAGCTGATAGCCTCTCACGGCTTTCAATATCATTTCTACGCTGACAACACACAAATCCATCTCTCCACTCCTCAACTCACTCCATCAGTCTCCTCACGCATCACTAACTTACTAACAGACATATCTGTATGATGTCACACCACTTCCTCAAACTCAACTTGTCCAAAACCAAACGTATAATATTTCCTCCCCCACATGCCTCTTCCCCTGACTTATCTGTCAAGAGCAATGGCACAACCATCCACCCATCCCCACATGTTAGCGTACTAGGTGTTATTATGAACTCTCCTTTCGGCCCCACATCCAATCACTTTCCAAAGCTTGCCGCCTCAACCTCCGCAACATCTCTAAACTACGTCCCTTTCTAACCAATGAAACCACAAAGCTCCTGATTCACTCCCTGGTTATCTCTCACCTTGACTACTGCAGCTCCCTCCTCATTGGCTTACCTTTAAAATGCTGCTGCCAGACTCATCCACCTTCAAACCGCACAGTGTCTGCTACCCCTCTCTGCCAAGCCCTCCATTGGCTGCCACTTGCCCAACTAATTCAATTCAAAATACTAACAATAAGTTACAAAGCCATCCACAACTCTGCCCCCAGCTACATCACTAGCCTAGTCTCAAAATACCAACCTAATCGCCCTCTTCGTTCCTCCCAAGACCTCCTGCTCTCTAGCTCCCTCATCACCTCCTCCCATATCCGCCTCCAGGACTTCTCCCAAGCCTCGCCCATCCTCTGGAATTCGCTACCCCAATCTGTCAGACTGTCTCCAAATTTATGCACTTTTAGGCGATCCCTGAAAACTTTCCTCTTCAGAGAAGCCTATCCTGCCTCCATCTAACAACTGCACTATTTTCTCCATTAGCTCATCCCCCACAGCTATTACCCTTTTGTATAACTTGACCCTCCCTCCTAGATTGTAAGCTCTAATGAGCAGGGCTCTCTGATTCCCCCCTGTATTGAATTGTATTGTAATTGTACTGTCTGCCCTAATGTTGTAAAGCGCTGCGTAAACTGTCGGCGCTATATCAATGCTGTATAATAATAATAATAGTCAAATATAATTCAGGTAATTATACCTAAAACCTAAACATTATTTTTGTTTGTTTCAGACACAGTACTTAAAACCCCCATCAGCATGTTTTGTCTCTCTTTGTCCTGTTAGGAAGATTTTCCCATGTAAAGTGAGGGGAAATCCCCTCTAAAACAGATATCTAGAAAAGGTGTCCCTATTGAATA
Source organism: Aquarana catesbeiana (assembly GCF_042186555.1). Classification (NCBI taxonomy): domain Eukaryota; kingdom Metazoa; phylum Chordata; class Amphibia; order Anura; family Ranidae; genus Aquarana; species Aquarana catesbeiana. The sequence goes on from NC_133329.1 coordinate 335,498,884, forward strand.
ATTGTCTCTGTATTTATGTTCTAGTGACAGCTGTAAAATTTTGCATGATTGCAGTCTGTTTTCCCATGCACATTAAACACATCATTTAACATAAGTGGTGTGTGAAACCTATTGATACATTAAATTACTTTATACAATTTTTAAAACTTAAAATGATTCTGCTGTGAAAGAAATATAGGGGCTACCATTGATGACCACATACTGAAAATGCTAAAACCTATGCATTTTTCCTTTGAAATCAATGGAAATACATCAAAACGATGTCAACACACGTCAATGTGTGTCTTAACGCATGCAATAACAATGGGTTTTGATGTGTTTCCATTAATTTTAATGGAAAAAGCATCAAGCTAAAATGCAAAAGTGTGAATTCAGCCTTTGTCAACTGCTTGAGCACTCCAGAAGCCTATAAACCCAGGGAGGTCTATTATGCAAATATTGACTTTAGCACAGAAAATAAGACAGGCTGATTTACTATAGGATATATTTTTATGCCAGTACATCGCTTGTGCAGGGACAACCAATTTGTATCCTCAAGGTATTTAACTATGCATTTGGGATGTGCATGGCCTTGCACAGACAAGCTATAGGGTGCGGACACTGAATTTACTAGCAAATGTGGTTTGCAAAATGTATGCAACACTGTCTGAACATAAATCCGTTAAACCGTGACCTGCCAAAAATATAATTAATGTTTTTGGGTCTATCTTTTTTCTCCCTCTTACCTGTGTTCTTTTCAAAACACATATACACTCACACAGCGAATCCAGCATTGTCCAGCAGCACCACCATCTTGGTCCTCTTCAGTTGACAGCCTCTTCCAGATGTAGGCTGCCAGCTACCATTGATATGCTCCCTGTGTGCCAGATCCTGCAACCTTGTGGGAGATATGATGTAAGTGTTTCAGGTGGCTGCAGGACCAGAGACACATCATTCTGACCTAGGCCAGAATGGCACCAGGGGGCAGGACCAGTCAACAATAAATAATTAAATAGAAAAAATATATATAAAATTAGCTTTTTTTTTATTGTGGGTGGAGGGTCTTAACCGGAATAAACTCTTTTTTGGGTTAAGTTCCACTGTAAGTGTGCACTGCTGTTGTTAAAGGAAATAGTAAACCCTATATGGAGGGGTGTTGTAATGTGCATTCACCTATCTTTGTCACATGTGCAAAAGTCCATACATTATCCTGTGTATGAGATTCTATACGCTGGTGCTTGGAATCATTCCAGTGAAAAATATCTGTATATACACTGATGTTTTTCCTATGGCAACATGGTATTTTTTTTTCACTTTTGGGTAAAATGTTGACACATGCATGTCTTATTGCTCAGCAAAGCAGGATTGCACCACATTACCAGTGTATGAGAAGCCTATACAGTGGAGACGGAAAGTATTCAGACCCCCTTAAATTTTTCACTCCTTGCTATATTGCAGCCATTTGCTAAAATCATTTAAATTCATTTTTTTCCTCATTAATGTACACTCAGCACCCCATATTGAAAGAAAAACACAGAATTGTTGACATTTTTGCAGATTTATTAAAAAAGAAAAACTGAAATATCACATGGTCCTAAGTATTCAGACCATTTGCTGTGACACTCAGGTGCTATCCATTTCTTCTGATCATCGTTGAATTGGTTCTACACCTTCATTTGAGTCCAGCTGTGTTTGATTATACTGATTGGTAGGGATGAGCTTCGCGTTCGAGTCGAACCCATGTTCGACTCGAACATCGTCTGTTCGATCATTCGTTGAATTGCGAACGATATGGTCCGTTCGTGCCAAATTCGTATGGCGCGTCACGGCCCATAATTCACTGCGGCATCGCAGTGCATTGCTGGCTGATGATATGACCCGCATGCTTAGCCAATCACAGTGTATTGTGTATATATATGCATCCCAGGTGTTGTATATATATATATATATATATATACACTGTATTACACTGTATTCAGTTTAGCTAGATCCGTTCCTGTTATCTTCCTACTGACAGGCAGGCTTGTCCTGCTACAGTATTTACAGCTACCTGAAGAAAATTGCTGGTGTTCTTTTGATCCTATTAGTACCACAGTCAGGCAGCTAGACTATTTACAGTTAGTGTAGTGCGTCCTCCTTACAGTGTTCAGTTAAAGCTACAAGTTAGTTTAGTGTGACCTCTGCACAGTGTTCAGCTAAAGCTACAAGTTAGTGTAGTGCGTCCTCTGAACAGTGTTCAGCTAAAACTACAAGTTAGTGTAGTGCAACCTCTGCACAGTGTTCAGCTAAAGCTACAAGTTAGTGTAGTGTGTCCTCCTCACAGTGTTCAGCTAAAACTACAAGTTAGTATAGTGCAACCTCTGCACAGTGTTCAGCTAAAGCTACAAGTTAGTTTAGTGTGACCTCTGCACAGTGTTCAGCTAAAGCTACAAGTTAGGGTAGTGCGTCCTCCTCACAGTGTTCAGCTAAAGCTACAAGTTAGTGTAGTGTGTCCTCTGAACAGTGTTCAGCTAAAGCTACAAGTTAGTGTAGTGCGTCCTCCTCACAGTGTTCAGCTAAAACTACAAGTTAGTTTTTTGCGAGCTCTGCACGGTGTTCAGCTAAAGCTACCTGTAGAAGGTTGGTGGTGTTTTCCTGATCCTATTCTTTATATTTTGTTTTTTCGGGTTTTTGATTTTATGATAATTTTTTGTTGTTTTTTTTCCTTTTTTTTTCCCTTTTTTTCCTTTTTCTTTTTTTCTTGTTTTGGCAAAGGAATAATGGCACCCGTTGACAATTGATTGTTCCAACCACGTAAAAAAGAGAAGAGATGATTAGTTTAAAAAAAAAAACTGTTATCAAATGTGGGTTAATTGATTCCAGCTTAATTATTATTATTATTATTATTATACAGTATTTATATAGCGCCAACAGTTTACGTAGCGCTTTACAACTTGATTAAGTGTAATTAACAAACTTATGTGTATATATAAACATGTGATGTATTTAACCAGTTGCAGACATACGATTGTGAGAAAGGGCGTTATCTGTGAAAGCCCGAAACGTCGCAGCCAGCTGCATCGGGTATCAGCTTGATGTCTATGTAATCGTTGTGATTTTTTATGGAAATAAATTCCCTGTGCAGCAATCCTGACTCATCATTTCTACATATCGGTCCGTGGGAGGGACCAGATTGCTAGCACGGCTAAGATCGTTAGTGCACCTCACCCTGCATATGGTGATATAAATTTCCCTGTGAGGAAGCACCGATCTGGACTGGAATTTATGGAACAATGGCAACAGGTGGTTCATTTGCCTATACAGATGAAGATGTAACACGAATATATACAGCCACTATGGGATCATGAAATTTCCTAGTGGACAGCTCGTCCGTACAGTTAACAAGGAAACTTGGAATTACATGAGGTGACTCTGGCAGAGTAGTACAGATCACAATTGATACCCTGGGGTTTGAGAGTCCGTATAACGCCTACCCTATTTTCCCAAGATGAAGAGTATAAAAAGCGATTCACACAAATAATCAACAAGTGCTCTTTTGACCTTATTACCTTAACAGTTGAATTTCTACAAAAAGAACGAATCTCTGTGACAAAAGAGATTATACAATTGGAACAACAATTATCGGACATGGTGGGACAAGTGGACTTTCAAAAAACTAAATCAGAATTGGAAGAAAAATTAACTAATCATCGAAAATCCATAGAAATGCGGAAGCGTACGAAAATGGATCGGGATCGGGAGGACTATGCGAACAACCGAGTTTATAATTGGACAGATACTAATCGTTTTTGCTGAAAATTCAGAAATGGTAAACGTCAACAACAATTGTCCACATCCAGCTCCTCAATGGCATCCACAGGCTCCTCCACAAATGCAACTGGGTCTTTTTTAAACCGGGGACCCCCAAATACAAGAGCAAGCGGAGAGGAGGCAAGAAACGCCGACGGAGTGACAACAAGATCTGCCAACAGGATGCGAAACAGAGGACTTGAATGTGGTACATAACATTTCTTCTTTTCCTCTTAGTGAAATAGAAATGAAGGTTTTAAATAAGGGACTCAATTTTTGTCCAAAGGAAAAAATGGATGTATTTAGATTGAAACAAGATTTGTATAGATTTTATAGGAATATACGTTTAAAGGCTTTTTACTCGTCTAAACCGTCAATGCACAGTTCAAATCCATTGAAAATGTCTATTTCTAATATGGGGTTGAAAAATAAGAGCACATTTGCGCCCCCCCACTAATAGTCCAGCAGCAGAACTGTTCATTGACAAAGTAGAGACAGATATAAGGCAATTTTTAGAAGATCGGTCTAGAATTGACCACAGACAAAACAATCTGAGCCGAGAGGAACATAATGCCCTATCTTTATTATCTAACAGAAAATAAATCACAATAAAGCCAGGGGATAAGGGTGGCTCTATAGTGATTATGGACACTACAAAATATGAAGGGGAAATAAAGAGACAATTAGCTGATTGTAACGTTTATACACGTTTGGATAATAATCCTACTATACGGTTTTAAGTAAAATTAAAAAAGTTGTAAAGAAGGCCCTGCAGGCAGGTATAATAGATACTAGTACAGAAACTTATCTAATACCAGAACATCCCATTACACCTATCTTTTATGTGCTACCGAAGGTGCACAAAGACCCAAATAACCCTCCAGGTCGTCCAATCGTTTCTAGTATTAATTCAGCAACCATGTCTATTTCCAAATATTTAGACAAACACCTTACCCCTCTGATAGAGAACACTAGGTCCTATATTCAGGACACTCAAGATTTTTTGTCCAAAATACAGGACTTAACCCTCCTATTAGGTGCTAGATTGGTAACATGGGATGCAGCCAATCTATACACTGCTATTCCACACACCCTAGGACTGGAAGCTTGCAAGCGATTATTACATTCATCTAAAATGTATGATGACAGACAAATTGCATTTCTTTTGGAGTTGCTTACTATAGTATTGGAAGATAACTTCTTCCTCTTTAAGGATGTACAGTATATCCTTAAAGAGGAAGTGATGGGCTCGAATGTCGCCCCCCCCCCCCCCTAAAGGCCAATGCATTTATGAATATGCTAGAAGAGGCATTCATTTATTACTGTAACTTATACACAGACAACTGTATCGTATGGTACAGATTTATAGTTGACGTGATTGGCATATGGGTGGGCGACCAAGAGTCTTTGTATCTTTTTGATTTCTATTTAAATAACCTGGTTCCTGGTTTGAAATTTAATATGTTTTCCTCAGACATAACGGTTCCTTTTTTAGACACTCTGCTGAGTATACAGGACAACCATATAATAGTTGACCTGTATAGAAAGCCTACAGACCGAAATCAGTTATTACATTACTCCAGCTTTCACCGCTCGGGGGTATTTAAATCTATACCGAGAAGCCAATTGAAACGTATATCTAGGATTGTAAATCAAAAAGATATAAGAGAGAGGCGATTGAGTGAGACGGAAAACAGATTACATCAAAGAAGATATCCAGGTGACATAGTTCAGCAAGCACGCATTAATTTGGATCAAAATAGAGAAAAAATGTAATCTATAGACTGCCTTTCATCTCACAATTTCACCCATTCTCTAATAAGATCAATAATATAATTAGAAAGCATTGGTCAATATTGAATAAAAATTACCCGACCATCCCTGAATTTTACCACCCCCCTACCATCATATTGGAGGGGCAGAACGTTGCATGATAGATTGGTCAGATCGGACCAATATAACACACCTATTCCTCGCACTACATTTTTAGGTCCCCCGAACCATGGATCCTACCCTTGCCTATCATGTAACCAATGTACCAGTATAATAAAAGGAAAAAGTTTTTGTCACCCACACAGAGGTTATAACATTGACATTAAAGATTACTTTACATGTCAGTCTTCTTTTGTTATATACATCATTAAATGTCCATGCGGTTTACTTTATGTGGGAGAAACAACTCAGAAGGTAAAAGATAGAATCGCAAGACACAAGTATTCGATTTGTGACAAATTGGATAAACTTCCATTGTCTAGACATTTTACAGAACACAAACACACAGTATCTCAGTTAAGATATATGGTCATTGATGGTGTACCTATGAATAGACGAGAGGGTGACAGAGAACTTATTCTGAAAAAACGTGAAGTTTATTGGATTAACCGTTTAAATACGATACAGCCTAAAGGGTTAAATGCCGATTTTGATCTGTATTTATTTGTTTAGATGTCACTGCGAAGAGATCTTCATGTTTTTTAAAGAAGTCATAAAGAGAATTTCTTCTAGGAAGAATATCTTCTTTGTGAACAAACTTGAGTGTTATTCTATATATTATGTTTTTTTGGGTTTTTGATTTAATGATCATTTTTTGTTGTTTTTTTTCCTTTTTTTCCCTTTTTTTCTTTTTTTGGCAATGGAATAATGGCACCCGTTGACAATTGATTGTTCCAACCACGTAAAAAAGAGAAGAGATGATTAGTTTTAAAAAAAACCTGTTATCAAATGTGGGTTGATTCCAGCTTAATTAAGTGTAATTAACAAACTTATGTATATATATAAACATGTGATATATGTAACCAGTTGCAGACATACGATTGTGAGAAAGGGTGTTATCTGTGAAAGCCCGAAACGTCGCAGCCAGCTGCATCTGGTATCAGCTTGATGTCTATGTAATCGTTGTGATTTTTTATGGAAATAAATTTCCTGTGCAGCAATCCTGACTCATCGTTTCTACATATCGGTCCGTGGGAGGGACCAGATTGCTAGCACGGATAAGTTAGTGCACCTCACCCTGCATATGGTGATATATATATACACACTGTATTCAGTTTAGCTAGATCCGTTCCTGTTATCTTCCTACTGACAGGCAGGCTTGTCTTGCTACAGTATTTACAGCTACCTGAAGAAAATTGCTAGTGTTCTTTTGCTCCTATTAGTACCACTGTCAGGCAGCTAGACTATTTACAGTTAGTGTAGTGCGTCCTCCTCACAGTGTTCAGTGAAAGCTACAAGTTAGTTTAGTGTGACCTCTGCACAGTGTTCAGCTAAAACTACAAGTTAGTGTAGAGCGTCCTCCTCACAGTGTTCAGCTAAAGCTACAAGTTGGTTTAGTTTGACCTCTGCACAGTGTTCAGCTAAAGCTACAAGTTAGGGTAGTGCGTCCTCCTCACAGTGTTCAGCTAAAGCTACAAGTTAGTGTAGTGTGACCTCTGCACAGTGTTCAGCTAAAGCTACAAGTTAGTGTAGTGCGTCCTCTGAACAGTGTTCAGCTAAAACTACAAGTTAGTGTACTGTGACCTCTGCACAGTGTTCAGCTAAAGCTACAAGTTAGTTTAGTGCGTCCTCCTCACAGTGTTCAGCTAAAGCTACAAGTTAGTGTAGTGCGACCTCTGCACAGTGTTCAGCTAAAGCTACAAGTTAGTGTAGTGTGTCCTCTGAACAGTGTTCAGCTAAAGCTACAAGTTAGTGTAGTGCGTCCTCCTCACAGTGTTCAGCTAAAACTACAAGTTAGTTTTTTGCGAGCTCTGCACAGTGTTCAGCTAAAGCTACCTGTAGAAGGTTGGTGGTGTTTTCCTGATCCTATCACTACCGCAGGCAGCTAAATAAGCTACAAGTTAGTTTTTTGCGAGCTCTGCACAATGTTCACCTAAAGCTATCTGTAGAAGGTTGGTGGTGTTTTCCTGATCCTATCACTAGCGCAGGCAGCTAAATAAGCTACAAGTTATTTTTTTGCGAGCTCTGCACAGTGTTCACCTAAAGCTACCTGTAGAAGGTTGGTATTTTCCTGATCCTATCACTACCGCAGGCAGCTAAATAAGCTACAAGTTATTTTTTTGCGAGCTCTGCACAGTGTTCACCTAAAGCTACCTGTAGAAGGTTGGTATTTTCCTGATCCTATCACTACCGCAGGCAGCTAAATAAGCTACAAGTTAGTTTTTTGCGAGCTCTGCACAGTGTTCACCTAAAGCTACCTGTAGAAGGTTGGTGGTGTTTTCCTGATCCTATCACTACCGCAGGCAGCTAAATAAGCTACAAGTTAGTTTTTTGTGAGCTTTGCACAGTGTTCACCTAAAGCTACCTGTGGAAGGTTGGTGGTGTTTTCCTGATCCTATCACTACCGCAGGCAGCTAAATAAGCTACAAGTTATTTTTTTGCGAGCTCTGCACAGTGTTCACCTAAAGCTACCTGTAGAAGGTTGGTGTTTTCCTGATCCTATCACTACCGCAGGCAGCTAAATAAGCTACAAGTTAGTTTTTTGCGAGCTCTGCACAGTGTTCACCTAAAGCTACCTGTAGAAGGTTGGTGGTGTTTACCTGATCCTATCACTACCGCAGGCAGCTAAATAAGCTACAAGTTAGTTTTTTGCGAGCTCAGCACAGTGTTCACTTAAAGCTACCTGTAGAAGGTTGGTGGTGTTTCCCTGATCCTATCACTACCGCAGGCAGCTAAAAAAGCTACAAGTTATTTTTGTGCGAGCTCTGCACAGTGTTCACCTAAAGCTACCTGTAGAAGGTTGGTGGTGTTTTCCTGATCCTATCACTACCGCAGGCAGCTAAATAAGCTACAAGTTAGTTTTTTGTGAGCTCTGCACAGTGTTCACCTAAAGCTACCTGTAGAAGGTTGGTGGTGTTTTCCTGATCCTATCACCACCGCAGGCAGCTAAATAAGCTACAAGTTATTTTTTTTCTAGCTCTGCACAGTGTTCACCTAAAGCTACCTGTAGAAGGTTGGTGTTTTCCTGATCCTATCACTACCGCAGGCAGCTAAATAAGCTACAAGTTAGTTTTTTGTGAGCTCTGCACAGTGTTCACCTAAAGCTACCTGTGGAAGGTTGGTGGTGTTTTCCTGATCCTATCACTACCGCAGGCAGCTAAATAAGCTACAAGTTATTTTTTTGCGAGCTCTGCACAGTGTTCACGTAAAGCTACCTGTAGAAGGTTGGTGTTTTCCTGATCCTATCACTACCGCAGGCAGCTAAATAAGCTACAAGTTAGTTTTTTGGGAGCTCTGCACAGTGTTCACCTAAAGCTACCTGTAGAAGGTTGGTGGTGTTTTCCTGATCCTATCACTACCGCAGGCAGCTAAATAAGCTACAAGTTAGTTTTTTGCGAGCTCTGCACAGTGTTCAGCTAAAACTACAAGTTAGTGTAGTGCGAGCTCTGCACAGTGTTCAGCTAAAGCTACCTGTAGAAGGTTGGTGGTGTTTCCCTGATCCTATCACTACCGCAGGCAGCTAAATAAGCTACAAGTTATTTTTGTGCGAGCTCTGCACAGTGTTCACCTAAAGCTACCTGTAGAAGGTTGGTGGTGTTTTCCTGATCCTATCACTACCGCAGGCAGCTAAATAAGCTGCAAGTTATTTTTTTTCGAGCTCTGCACAGTGTTCACCTAAAGCTACCTGTGGAAGGTTGGTGTTTTCCTGATCCTATCACTACCGCAGGCAGCTAAATAAGCTACAAGTTAGTTTTTTGCGAGCTCTACACAGTGTTCACCTAAAGCTACCTGTAGAAGGTTGGTGGTGTTTTCCTGATCCTTTCACTACCGCAGGCAGCTAAATAAGCTACAAGTTAGTTTTTTGCGAGCTCTGCACAGTGTTCACTTAAAGCTACCTGTAGAAGGTTGGTGGTGTTTCCCTGATCCTATCACTACCGCAGGCAGCTAAATAAGCTACAAGTTATTTTTATGCGAGCTCTGCACAGTGTTCACCTAAAGCTACCTGTAGAAGGTTGGTGGTGTTTTCCTGATCCTATCACTACTGCAGGCAGCTAAATAAGCTACAAGTTAGTTTTTTGCGAGCTCTGCACAGTGTTCACCTAAAGCTACCTGTAGAAGGTTGGTGGTGTTTTCCTGATCCTATCACTACCGCAGGCAGCTAAATAAGCTGCAAGTTATTTTTTTTCGAGCTCTGCACAGTGTTCACCTAAAGCTACCTGTAGAAGGTTGGTGGTGTTTTCCTGATCCTATCACTACCGCAGGCAGCTAAATAAGCTACAAGTTGCAGATGCAGGCCAAAAGATGCCATGCGGTGCTTGAGCTGGTGTGCTTGGGGGGACAGGAGCCACACTGGGGCAGAAGTTCTGTCAGCTCTGCAGGGGCAGGTTCAGAGGTGGATGATGCCACGCAAACTTAAGGCAGGAATGGTGGTTTGCGACAATGGCACCAACCTCCTCTCTGCCCTCCGACAGGGAGAAATGACCCATGTGCCCTGTTTGGCTCACGTCCTTAACTTGGTGGTGCAGCGGTTCTTGGGCAGGTACCTGGGCTTACAGATGTCCTGAGGCAGGCCAGGAAAGTCTGTGTGCATTTCCACCACATAATGCCAGTGCTCGGCTGGCAGACCTCCAAAAGGATTTTAACCTGCCCAAGAACCGCCTAATCTGTGACATGCCCACCAGGTGGAACTCAACGTTGGCCATGCTGCAGCGGCTGCACATGCAGCAGAGGGCCATCAATGAGTACCTGTGCGACTATGGCACCAGGACAGGGTTAGGGGAGCTTGTTTTTTTTCCCCACGCCAGTGGGCCATGATCAGGGATGCATGCACTGTCCTGTCACCATTTGAGGAGGCCACGAGGATGGTGAGCAGTGACAGTGCATGCATCAGTGACACTGTCCCCCTTGTCCACCTGTTGGAGCACACGCTGCGTAGAATAATGGACAGGGAACTTGAGACAGAACAGAGGCAGGAAGAGGAGGACTTCCTTAACTCTCAAGGCCCCCTTTATCCAGACAGTGTTACTGCGTGCCCGCCGATCACACAGGAAGAGGAGGAGGAGGAGGATTGTGTCAGTATGGAGGTGGAGCCTGGCACTCAGCATCAGCAGCAGTCTTTAAGGGATCAGTCCCAAGAAACACATGGACTTGTACGTGGCTGGGAGGAGGTGGCTGCGGACCATGTTGTCCTTAGTGACCCAGGGGACTCCGGACCGAATGCCTCAGCAAACCTACGCTGCATGGCCTCCCTGATCCTGCAAAGCCTGCGGAAGGATCCTCATATTCGTAGTATCAAGGAGAAGGACCAATACTGGCTGGCAACCCTCCTTGATCCACGTTACAAGGGTAAGGTTGCGGACCTTATCTTGCTGTCGCAGAGGATGAAACATCTTCGGGAGGCCTTGCAGAAAGGTCTGTGCAACGCGTTCCCAGAGACTGGGAGGTTACAAACTCCTGTTTCTGGACAACGTGTTGCTGAGGCTTCGGTCAGTCAAAGAAGGAGCGGTGGAGAAGGTGGCTGTCTGACTGATGCATTCAGACAATTTTTTAGTCCGCAGCCCCAAGGTATGATCTGTTCCAGCAACCATCGCCAGCGTCTGTTTTACATGGTGCAGGAATACCTAGGGGCATGATCTGACTTGGACACCTTTCCCACCGAAAATCCTCTGGGTTACTGGGTCTTGAGGATGGATCACTGGCCAGAGCTTGCACAGTATGCAATTGAGCTACTGGCCTGTCCTGCATCCAGCGTTCTTTCGGAACGCACATTCAGTGCTGCTGGAGGCTTTGTAACCGATCACAGGGTGCGTCTGTCCACCGACTCGATCGACTGACCTTCATAAAAATGAATCAATCTTTGATCACCACCAGCTACCAAGCACCTGATGCTGATGTAACCGAATAATTTTTTTTTGAAATCTCAGATCCCTTCAAAGACTGCCTATGCTGATGCTGAGTGACTATCCTGAGTAATTATCCTCTTCCTCCTCAATGATCACGCTGATAGCTTGTAAGAACATTTTTGGTTCTGGGCACCGCCACCAGTGCCTAAGGCCCAATTTTTCAGCCCCTGTTCAACAGGGGCGTGTAATTACAATTTTTGATGCAATACTTTGCAGCAGGGCTCGTTCCTGCATTCCAAGTAGAGTATCTGTGAGGGGTTGCAGTGTTGTGGCACCAGCATCAGTGCCTAAGGCCCAATTTTTCAGCCCCTGTTTAACAGGGGCTTGTAATTAAAATTTTTGATGCAATACTTTGCAGCAGGGCTCGTTTCTGCATTTCAACTAGAGTGCCTGTGAGGGGTTGCAGTGTTGTGGCACCAGCACCAGTGCCTAAGGCCCAATTTTTCAGCCCCTGTTTAACAGGGGCGTGTAATTACAATTTTTGAGGCAATACTTTGCAGCAGGGCTCGTTCCTGCATTCCAACTAGAGTATCTGTGAGGGGTTGCAGTGTTGTGGCACCAGCACCAGTGCCTAAGGCCCAATTTTTCAGCCCCTGTTCAACAGGGGCATGTAATTACAATTCTTGATCTAATATTTCACAGTAGGGGCCGGTTCTGCACCCACCAAGAGCTAGTGAGGACAGTGTTGTGGCACCAGCACCACCACCACCACCACCAAAGGCCCAATTTTTCTGCCCCTGTTCAACAGGGGCATGTAATTACAATTCTTGATCTAATATTTCACAGCAGGGCCCTGTGAGGGCTTACAGTGTTGTGGCCACAACAACACCTAAGGCCCAAATTTCTGCTGAGTATATAGGGCAGGCCCCTACTTTCAAACATCCAACTTACAAACGACTCCTACTTGCAAACAGAAGGAGACAACATGAAGTGAGATGAAATCTACCCCTAGGAAGGGAAATTCTCTCCTGTAAGAGTTAATATGGGAAAAACATTTCTCCTTTCCACTGATGCTTTATCACCAATCCTTGTTTCACAAAAATACCCAAATTTTCAAAAAACATTTGTCATTGGGACAAAAAGTGAGGTGAAATCTTCTGAAGAGGAGCACAGACAGCAAAACAAATGTCACAGGGGTGATAACCCTTCCCTATGTTTTCCAAAAAGCTTAAAATAGATTTTTTGGCTGGAGCTAAACACGTTAAAAATTTACCAGTTCAAAATTACAAACAGATTCTACTTAACAACAAACCTACAGTCCCTGTCTTGTTTGCACCGCCTGTATACTGCTGTTCAGAGTACAGAGCCTGTATACTGCTGTTTCCTTTTTTAATTTGGGTGCGGGGTTCCCCTTAATATCCATACAAGACCCAAAGGGCCTGGTAATGGACTTGGGGGTACCCATGCCGTTTGTCTCACTGATTTTCATCCATATTGCCAGGACCCGACATTACATTAAAGCCACAAGCAGTTTTAAATGACTTTTTTTCCTTTAAAAATGACATTTTGTGCAGGGACTGTTCTAAGCACGGGAAACACTCGCCACTTCACAGGCATACTATAGACACCCCCCAGGTGCAATATTTAAAGGAATATTTCACTTTTTTTTTTTCTACTTTAAGCATCTTTAAAATCACTGCTCCCGAAAAAACGTCCATTTTTAAAAATTTTTTTTGCATTGATACATGTCCCCTGGGGCAGGACCCGGGTCCCCAAACCCTTTTTAGGACAATACCAAGCAAATTAGCCTTTAAAATGAGCACTTTTGAATTTGAACGTTCGAGTCCCATAGACATCAATGGGGTTCTAACGTTCCTGCAAATTTTCGGTCCATTTGCAGGTTCTGGTGCGAACCGAACCGGGGGGGATGTTCGGCTCATCCCTACTGATTGGACTTGATTAGGAAAGCCACACACCTGTCTATATAAGACCTTACAGCTCACAGTGCATGTCAGAGCAAATGAGAATAATGAGGTCAAAAGAACTTCCTGAAGAGCCCAGAGACAGAATTGTGGCAAGGCACAGATCTGGCCAAGGTTACAAAAAAATTCTGCTGCACTTAAGGTTCCTAAGAGCACAGTGGCCTCAATAATACTTAAATGGAAGACGTTTGGGACGACCAAAACCCTTCCTAGAGCTGGCCGTCCGGCCAAACTGAGCTATCCGCGGAGAAGAGCCTTGATGAGAGAGGTAAAGAAGAACCCAAAGATCACTGTGGCTTAGCTCCAGAGATGCAGTCAGGAGATGGGTGAAAGTTGTAGAAAGTCAACCATCACTGCAGCCCTCCACCAGTCGGGGCTTTATGGCAGAGTGGCCAGACAGACGGAGGCCTCTCCTCAGTGCAAGACACATGAAAGCCCGCATGGAGTTTACTAAAAAACACCTGAAGGACTCCAAGATGGTGAGAAATAAGATTATCTGGTCTGATGAGACCAAGATAGAACTTTTTGGCTTCAATATTAAGCGGTATATCCTGGATGAAAACCTTCTCCAGAGTGCTCAGGACCTGAGACTGGGCCGAAGGTTTACCTTCCAACAAGACAATGATCCCAAGCACACAGCTAAGATAACGAAGGAGTGGCTTCACAACAACTCCGTGACTGTTCTTGAATGGCCCAGCCAGAGCCCTGACTTAAACCCAATTGAGCATCTCTGGAGAGACCTAAAAATGGCTATCCACCAACGTTTACCATCCAACCTGACAAAACTGGAGAGGATCTGCAAGGAGGAATGGCAGAGGATCACCAAATCCAGGTGTGAAAAACTTGTTGCATCTTTCCCAAAAAGATTCATGGCTGTATTAGATCAAAAGGGTGCTTCTACTAAATACTGAGCAAAGGGTCGGAATAAGGGTCTGGGACCATGTGATATTTCAGTTTTTCTTTTTTAATAAATCTGCAAAAATGTCAACAATTCTGTGTTTTTCTGTCAATTTCGGGGTGCTGTGTGTACATTAATGAGGAAAACAAATGAACTTAAATGATTTTAGCAAATGGCTGCAATATAACAAAGAGTGAAAAATTTAAGGGGGTCTGAATACTTTCCATCCACACTGTATTTAAAAAATGGCAGCTCTTTTAATAATTCAGATCCCCAGCCAATATTTTGCCCCCCCACCCCACCCTGGCGCCCTAGGCAGCCGCCTGACCTGCCTATTGCTAGCGCCAGCCCTGTTCACTTTGCAAATAATACCCAATCACATGCATGGAAAATAAACAGCATTTTGGCTTGCACATGATTGGATGATAAAAGTTAGCAGAGCTTCTGCTCATTTACCAAGCTCTGGAGTAACTGCACTTTGCAAATTGCACAGTCTAATTGCCTTTGAAAAACAACCCTATTATTTTATTTGTAAATAACTTGGCAATGCTGTGCACCAGAATCATATTTTTAATGTAATTTTCAACAGGGCATTTTTCAAAGTTCAATTGCACTCTGCAAGTGCAGTTGCTCCAGAGCTTAGTAAATGAGGGGGAGCCCTGCTGACTTCCATGATCCAATCTTGTGCAAGCACAAATGCATTTTTTTTTATTTTCCTTACAGGTGATTGAGTATTCTTTGCAAACTGAACCTTTAGCTCATTTACCAAGCTCTGGAGCAACTGCACTTGCAGGGTGCAATTGCACAGTCTATTTTCCTTTAGTAAATCAACTCCAATGTGTGCATTTTATCTCCATTAATACTATTTATTTTTAAACTAACTGCTCAAAAAAAGAAAGAAAAGTGTGTTTTGTTGCGTTTTATTGTCTAAGGATTACGGTCAGGCAACACTGCACGCAAATTAAATTTATATAATTTTTTTCACAGAAATACAGCTTTCTTTTGGTGGTATTTGATCACGACTGGGTTATTTTTTATGTTATATAAACGGAAAAATACTGAATGATTTGAAAAAACAATACTATAGGGTAAAGAGCTTGGCTATCTTTTCTTGTAGTGTTGGTGGCTGGATTGGTTTACTCGCATCCTGGCACAAGAGAATTTGAATGTTTTGTTTCCACAAGCACTTTCGTTGACTTTTTATCACTTTATTATTTTTAAGATAAAAAGGACTTTTTTGGGGACTTTATTTCAAACATAAATTGAACGTGTTGTATTGTGGATTTATAGGGATATTACCTATGTTTTATAAACACTGAGGACAGTGCTTTGCATGTATGGCTTTAGATTATTATTAATATCTGTATGTGGGTATTTATGTTGGCAGCTTTCTGTTTACATTTTATTTAATGCTGAGTTGTTATGTGTAACACATTTTCACACATTGTGATTAGCTTTTTGTGTTTATTAGCGCAGAGTTTTTGGTTTTTAATATACATTACAATCACTTCCCATAGATTCACTTTGCACAGACAAACAGCTATTTCTTCAGACTAACAAAAGGTAGGAATCTGTAACAAAGTTTGTTAACTCCTTCAGATCCACGCTATAACCGAATGACAGCTACAGCACGGATCTACTTTGCTGGGAGGCCATCAATAGGGCCTCCACACTGTCATCACAGATCGGAATAAGGTGCTGATCCTGGCCCCTTACCACGTGATCAGCTGTCAGCCAATGACAGCTGATCACGTGATGTAAACAGAAGATCGGTAATCGTTTTTTTTTTCTCCTCACGCTGACACCGTGAGGAGAAAAACGAGCCGATCACCGGCTTCAGTGCAAGGGATATCGGTCCCAAAGAGGAAGCAGTGAAGCCGCCTCTTCTGTGCCCACCAATACCACCTTCCAGCGCCCACACAGTGCCACGAATCTGCATAAGTGCCAGCAATCAGTGCCACCTATAAATGCCCATGAGTGCCACCTATCAGTGCCCACCAGTGGTGCCAATCAGTGCCACCTAGCAGTGCTGCCTATCAGTGTCACCTACCAGTGCCGATCAGTGCCCGTCACTGCCACCTATCAGTGCCCATCAGTGCCACTTATCAATGCCCTTCAGTGCCGCCCATTAGTGCCCACCAATGCCACCTATCAGTGCCCACCAGTGCCCCCTTTTCAGTGTCCACCAGTGCTGCCTATTAGTGGCCATCAGTGCCGCCTATTAGTGGCCATCAGTGCCGCCTTTATCAGTGCCCATCAATGCAGCCTATCAGTGCCCATCAGTGCAGCCTCATCAGCCTACGTCAATGAAGGATAAAATTACCTGTTTGCAAAATTTATGAATATTAAACAGGTTTGTATTTTTTTTAAAATTTCGGTCTTTTTTAATTTTTTTAACAAAAATAAAAACCTAGAGGTGATCAAATACCACAAAAAGAAAGCTATATTTGTGGGGGAAAAAATGATAAAAATTTCATCTGGGTACAGTGTTGTATGACCGCGCAATTGTCGTTCAAAGAGTGACAGCGCTAAAAGCTGAAAATTGGTCTGGGCAGGAGGGGGGGGGGTTTAGGTGCCCAGTAAGCAAGTGGTTAAAATCCTTGCAATGTACATAGATCACCCAGAGGGGAATGTTTTTTCCTCAGCAAAAGTGGAGTTACTCTTTAAGTTACACTAACAATGTGTGCTGGGGGTTCGCAATCCCATGGGGCCACTTTGATTCTTGTGGCCCAAACATTCTTGCGTAGGGGAGAAAGATCATTTTTTTTACTCAATGTCAGATTGTGTAACAGGAATATGGAGGAGGAAAAGTATGTAAAGTGCCTAAAGTGGGTAACAATATGCTTAAAGTGGTTATAAAGGCAAATGTTTTGCCCTTCTGCATTAAGGTATAAAACCTTTCAATGGCTGTTCCCCTCAGCCCCCCTTAAACACTTACTTGAGCCCAATCTTGATCCAGCTCTGTGCCCGTGTGCAGCAGCTCTTCTCCCCTCTCTCTCTTCTCACAGGAGACTCGATTGTGCAGCGATTTTACTGCAATTTCAGGGAAAGCCTGTGTAAACTTGAGGTCTATGGACCTCAACTTGCATGAAAGTCAGACCAAAGTAGTACAGGGACTACTTTGAAGTCGGCACAACTTGAAGTCGCACATATATGAAATGTACTCATTGGAAATCATGGGATATGACTTATCGCAGGACAAGTCACACAAGTGTGAAAGGTGCCTAAACCCCAAAACAAAAATGTAATACATTGCAGCTTACAACTCCTTAGAAGTGGTGGCTGCATTCCTTTTCTTTTCTTAGGCTATTTTCGCTCTGTTTTCACCTAGTGATCTGGCCAGTAACACACCTCCTGTATTAGCGTGCCCCCATTCGGGATGAATGAGCAAAGGAGGATCAGTGGACAACGGTTTTCTTGATCTGTAGGGAGGGGGGTGTTAGAGGTACTAGCAGATTTAGATACACTAAACTAGTCATTCTGGCACCCAGGATTGGGCCAGCCTCTGTAAGCTGAGCTGCTCATTCTGGGGATTGCTGTGATCAGGCAGGTACTGTAGGTGTCATTTGTTGCAGAAGAGACATTGCAGTGGAACTTTAGTCCCTTTTTAAATTAATAGGTTTAGTTCCACTTTAACCGCTTGCCGACCGTGCTATAGCCGAATGACGGCTACAGTGCGGCTCAATAACTCTGGGAGGGAGTACATTGATGTCCTCCCAGAATCCTGCTCTTGCGCACCCGTGAATATCCGTGACCACCATGGATCACGGTAAACAGCCGCTGATAGCAGCCGTTTACCACGTGGTTGCTCCGTCAAATGACGGAGTGATCATTTGTAAATAAACCGGCGTCACGCCCGGTTCCCCTCTCCCCTCTCTGTACAGATCAGTACAGTGCGAGGGGAGAGAGGAGAGATCGGTGGCAGCAGCGCTGTGGGCTGCATCTGTAGTGCCCACAGCGCTGATATGTGCTCATTCCAGCACTCATCCATGGTCATCATAGCCATCCATACTCAGAATACTCATCCATCCATCCATGCTCAGCCATCCATACTCAGCATACTCATCAATCCATCCATGCTCACCAATCCATACTCATCCATCCATACTGAGCATACTCATTAATCCATCCATGCTCAGCCACCCATATTCTTCCATCCATCCATACTCAGCATACTCATCCATCCATCCATGCTCAGCCACCCATATTCTTCCATCCATCCATACTCAGCATACTCATCCATCCATCCATGCTCAGCCATCCATCCTCAGCAATACTCATCCATCCATGCTCAGGCATCCCATCCACCCCCATCCATAATTAGCCATACCCAGCAATACTCAGCTGTACCCAGCCATGCTCAGCCGTACTCAGTCGTACCCAGCCGTACTCAGCCATCCCATCCATACCCAGCCATACTTAGCCGTACCTGGCCATACTCATTTATGCTCAATCATCCCATCTATACTCAGCCATCCCCATCCACAGCTCATCCATCCCCATTCATGCTCATCCAGGCCACATCCATGCCACTACAGTGCCTCACAAAAGTGTAATAGGTAGTCAAATTAGATTTGAAACTTATGCCCCTAGGACACCTTACAGTGCTCCCTGCATGTTGGGCCTCTCTATATGGCCATGCTGTGGAAAAGTCTCCAACATATGGTATCGCCATACTCAGGAGGAGTAGGAGAATCTATTTTGGGGGTTAATTTTTGGTATGTACATGCTATGTGTAAGAAACATTGTGTAAATGGACAACGTTGTGTAAAAAAAAAAAAAGCGTTTTCATTTTCTTTACACATTTTCCAAAAACTTGTAGAAAAAAATGACATGTTCAAAAGACTTGATATGCCTCATAGATTATACATTGGGTTGTTTTCTTTCCAAAATGGGGTCATTTTTGGGGTGTTTCCATTGTCCTGGTGCTCCAGGGCCTTCAAAAGTGTAAGAGGTAGTCAAGAAATTATATGTGTAATTTATGCTCCAAGAACGCCTGATGGAGCTCCCTGCATGTTGGGCCTCTGTATGTGGCCACGCTGTGTAAAAGTCTCACACATGTGGTATCGCTATACTCAGGAGGAGTAGTAGAATGTGTTTTGGGGTGTAATTTGTGGTATGCATATGCTGTGTGGGTGAGAAATAACCTGCTAATATAACAATTTTGTGAAAAAAAGAAAAAAAAATCTTGATTTTGCAAAGAATTGTGGGAAAAATTACAACTTCAAAAAACTCACCATGTCTCTAACTAAATACCTTGGAATGTCTACTTTCCAAAAATGGGTAATTTGTGGGGTATTTGTACTTCCCTGGCTTGTTAGGGTCTCAAGAAATGAGATAGGCCATCAGTACATCAGGTGTGATCAATTTTCAGAGATTGGCACCATAGCTTGTGGACTCTATAACTTTCACAAAGACCAAATAATATACACCGATTTAGGTTATTTTTACCAAAGATATGTAGCAGTATAAATTTTGGCCAAAACATATGAAGAAAAATTACTAATTTGCAAAATTTTATAACAGAAACTAAGAAAAATGCATTTTTTTTTTACAGAATTTACGGTCTTTTTCTTTTATAGCGTAAAAAATAAAAAACCCAGCAGTGATTAAATACCACCAAAAGAAAGCTCTATTTGTGTGAAAAAAAAGGACAAAAATTTCATATAGGTACAGTGTTGCATGACTGAGTAATTGTCATTCAAAATGTGAGAGCACCGAAAGCTGAAAATTAGTCTGGTTAGGAAGGGGGTTTAAGTTGTTAAATCAGAACTTTACTGATAACAGTTTGATAACAAATAATGTTCTTTAATAAAATAACATACATTCCACGTTGAAATTAAGGTTACCAAAATTAGCATGTGCTGTAAATTGCCTCTAGTTTTGATCCTGTTTCTTCTTGCTGGAGGCCACCATTTTGTTGAAGCCCAGAGCAGTCACTTCCTTATTGTAATCTCTCCCTCTCTCTTTTGTCTCAAAAACCAGATGTCACTTTCTGTGATTAAAATATGTACATTTCCAGCCTTTATTGTATGTCTTGGCTTAGCTAGATAGGAAGGCTCATAGAAGATTTACAGTGCTGAAAGGGGTTATAAACCCTCATGTTTTTTCACCTTAATGCATCCCATGCATTAAGGTGAAAAAACTTCTGGCAGTCACCCCCCCTCCCCCCCGTTTTAGTTACCTGAGATCCGTAATTCCCAGGACGGAGACACGCTGTTTCTCTCTGCACGGGACCCCGGCTCTTGATTTAATTAATTGATAGCAGCGCAGCCATTGACTCCCGCTGCTGTCAATCAAATCCAATGAAGCGGGCACCAGGGGGCGGGGCCGAGTCGGCATTCGTGTCTATGGACGCCGAATGCTGGACTCTGGAGCAAGGTAGGGGGTTATCTAATGTGGGGATAGGCCGTGAGAGCTGCCGGGGCAACCCAGAAGTCGAGGAGTGGGGCCACTCTGTGCAAAACAAGCTGCACAGTGGAGGCAAGTATGAAATGTTTGTTATTTTCAAAAAACAAAAAAACGAGTCTTTACAATCACTTTAAGTTCACAGGCTGCCGATGAGGGATTAATGCGAGATAATCAGGGAGGTAAGATATAATACTATTCATTTTACAATATAATACTTTTTTTTAGTTTTGGAAAGAGTGGAGAGGGATTAGAATACTTGTTATGTTTTTGTTGCTACATCTATCCTCATTGGGAAGATTCACCTTCTCTATTTGTCATGTTTATCATTATCATTGAAAGTGAAAGTAAAAGAAAGTCCCCAGAACAGTAATAGAAGGGAAGTCTTCCAATGGAGACACTGGTTCTGGTGACCTAGGAAGCTCCAAGAGATTCCCTTAAAGAATAGTTCCGCCCCCTCCCCAAAACGAAAAAGTCAGCAGCTGCAAATACTGTAGCTGCTAACTTTTACTATTAGGGTACTTACCTGTTCAGGCATTCAGCAGTGTCCTCGCCTGAGCCAATTCTTGAATCAGTTCTCGAGTGCTGCCTCTGCCATCTTGGCTAAGGGAAACCGGCTGTGAAGCCTTTGCAGCTTCACAGCCAGTTTCCTACTGCGCATGTGCGAATCGCGCTGCGCTGTCTCAATGGGCCAGCTGCGAGGGAGGAGGAGAGGCCGAAATTCTGGCTCACTTCGTCAAAACCAGGAACCCGCTCCCTCACCCCCCTCAAAATGTGCCAATTGTGGTAGTGGAGAGGGGGAGGAGGCAGACAAGCGGAGCTTCTCCTTTCTTTTGGGTGGTGCTCCACTTTAATTTGCAGGGATATCCTCTCACTTCCTGTTTTGGCTATGGGGAAAGAAGTGATTGTTTTTTCACATTTTTTTTTTCACGTGTCACTGGTGCAGTACAACGTCATCATGTAACTGGTGTAGCGGTGACCAGGGACACTGACTGGTAAGAGTATATTAAAAAAAAATATTTTTTTTCCCTTTTATTTATTTTTTTTACACACTGTACCACTCTTGGGAGTTGATCAGGATTTTATTTATTTTTGTACATACTATGACTGCTTAGTTTGGTGAACAACAAAATCTACCTCACGCATTTCACACCCACACTGGTGCTTACTCAGGGGTAAGCACCAGTGTGGGTGTGAAACGCAATAGCTGGTTTTTGTTGTTCACCATGAGTGCTGCTTATGTTCGTCGTTTTTATTACATGGAATAAAGGAGTTTGCACCAGAGTGCGGCTGTCAAGCTTTTCTTACTTCCTATAATCTGTTGCAATCAGAACTGGCACCCGATCCACACCCAGAGGCAGTCTAGCATCAGGAGAGGAACGTTCCTTAGAGCGGTATATTTCTATTCCAGTAATGACCCTGGTGCTGCTAGGTAAAGTGCTAACCACTACACCGCTGTGCTGCCCATTTTACAATGACTCAGGCAGGAAGCAATTAAAATGGGGCCAAAAGGGGCAGTTCTGCACTTCCGACATATTTTTTTTGGGGGGGGGGGGTAGATAACTGGTTTTGACAGGTACCCTCTCCCACTCGTATTGCCTATGGTCTGAGCAGAAGTTCTCTTCCCCCCCTTCCCTGCCTGCAGCATTCTGGGACACATCACAGGTCCCAAAAGGCTGTGGGACCATTCACAGAGCTTGAAGCAGCTCACGCATGCTCAGTGAGCTGACCACAATTAAATTGATTGTAAAGGTTTTTTTTTTTTTTTTTTAATAACAAACATGTTATACTTACCTGCTCTGTGCAAGGGTTTTGCACAGAGCGGCCCCGATCCTCCTTTTCCGGGGCCCCCCTGCAGCGCTCCTGGCTCCTCCTCTTCTCAAGTGCCGTCACGAAGAGCCTCTTTCCATAGGGGCGCTCCCGAATACTGCTGCTGAGTCCATTGAGACAGACAGCAGGACTCGGCCTCGCCCCCGGCATCATTGGATTTGTTCGACAGCAGCGGGAGCCAATGGCTCCTGCTGCTATCAATCTATCAAATGAGGACCCGAGGCTGAAGCTGCTAGGCTCGTGCTCGTCACTGGAATGATCAGGTTCAGGTAAGAAAAAGGGGGGCAGCTGCAACACAGAAGGTTTTTCACCTTAACCACTTGCTGGCCGTCATATGACGTCCTGGGCTTTCAGTGGTGATATATGAATGATGCCTGCAGCTACAGGCATCATCCAGATATCAATCTTTTCTGCCAGTGATTCCCTTCACCGTAAGAACAATTAAAGAACAAGAACAATTAAAGTGGCTTAGCCGCTTGATCCTTACAGGCAGCAGGAAGAGATGTCATCCCCCCTCCCGCTGCCCTCTGGTGCTTCTCCTGGGTCGCCCGTACGATCGGTGAACCGGAGAAGGAATCCACCGCCAGGGGAAGTTAGCCATAGAGATTTCCGAGGGACAGATGGTCCCCGGCAATCTTTATTACTCTCAGGGGCCCGGGCGCGACATTATTATGTCATGTCCGAGCCGGTGGAAGTAAACAAAGCTGGGGACTCGGCAGGAAAGGCTGGGATCGTGATTTTTTTTTTTTTTATCTCAGCCTTTCCTACCTAGAGGACCTGTCACACACCATTCCTATTACAAAGCATGTTTACATTCCTTGTTATAGAAACAAAAGTTATCAAAAAATATTTTTTTAAAGGGAAAATGTAAAACTAAAAAAAAATTAAAATATATAAAAAAATAAAAATTAAAGCGCCCCCGTCCCCGCAAGCTTGCACTCAAAAGCGAACGCATACGTAGGTCGCGCCTGCATATGCAAACAACGTTCAAACCACACATGTCAGGTATCACCGCAAACGTTAGAGCAAGAGCAATAATTCTAGCACTAGACCCCCTCTTTAACTCTAAACATGTAACCTGTAAAAAAATGTAAAGCGTTGCCTATGGAGATTTTTAAGTCCTGAAGTTTTGGTGCCAATTGTGCACAATTTTAAAGCGTGACATGTGAGGTATCTATTTACTCGCCATATCATCTGTCGCGTTATACAAAAAAATTTGGCCTAACTTTACTGTTTTGTTTTTATTCATGAAAGTGTTTTTTTTCTAAAAAAAAATCGTGTTTGAAAAATTGCTGCGCAAATACCATGCGACAAAAAAAGTTGCAATGGCCGCCATTTTATTCCCCAGGGTCTCTGCTAAAAAAAAAATATATATATGTTTGGTGGTTCTGAGTAATTTTCTAGCAAAAAAATATTGATTTTTACATGTAGTAGAGGAATGCTGGAATTCGCCCGGTGGGCAAGTGGTTAATGCATAGAATGCATAAGGGCTAAACTTGCTTCAAAACATGGCTTCAGACACACGTTGTTAACCACTTCAGCCCTGAAAGGATTTGCCCCCTTCCCGACCAGGCCATTTTTTGCAAAATGGCACTGTGTCGCTTTAATTGCACGGTTGTGCGACGTCATACCCAAACAAAGTGTATGTCCTTTTTTCCCCACAACTAGAGCTTTCTTTTGCTGGTATTTGATCACCTCTGCGGTTTTTATTTTTTGCAGTATAAACAAAAAAAAGACCGACAACTTTGAAAAAAAAAAAACAATATTTTGTACTTTTTGCTATTATAAATATCCAAAAAAAATTTAAAAAAAATTTCTTCATCAGTTTAGGCCGATATGTATGCTACATATTTTAGGTAAAAAAAAAAAATCGCAATAAGCATATATTGATTGGTTTGCGCAAAAGTTATAGCGTCTACAAAATAGGGGATAGATTTATGGCATTTTTATTATTAATTTTTTTACTAGTAATTGCGATGATCTACAATTTTTATCGGGACTGCAACATTGCGACGGACGGATCGGACACTTTTTTGGGACCACTGACATTTATACAGCGATCACAGCTAAAAATAGCCACTGATTACTGTATAATGTCACTGGCAGGGAAAGGGTTAACACTAGGGGGCGATCAAGGAGTTAACTGTGTTCCCTATGTGTGTTTCTAACTGTAGGGGGAATGTGGCTGACTAGAGGAGGAGAGAGATCGTTGTTCCTACTTAGTAGGAACACACGATCTGTCTCCTTTCCCCTGATAGAACTGGGATTTGTGTGCCCGCCGGGCACGCACATTGGCACCAGGGACAGGCTGCTTGCGCACCCCTGCTACAGCATCTTAAAGAGCTGATGTACAGTTACAATGGCTCGCGCAGCTGTGCCAACCTGCTGCAGTATAACTGCGGCGGCTGGTCGGGAGGTGGTTAAAGATCTCTGAATGTCAGTCAAAGCTCCTCTCACTAAATAAAATGGTTAGCTTACAGTCCTGTTTACACCTGCTTTTGCTTGCTGCTTCGATGAGGCTTCGGTGGAGCTTCAAGTGAGCTTTGCCATAGACTTCTATGGAGGCTTTGAAGCACCACAAAAGCTACATGGGGTATGATTTTTGAAGCGATGCCGAACAGGCCTGTAAGCTAACCATTTTATTTAGTGACAGCTTTAAAGTGGTTGTAAACCCTTACAATCCACTTTTTACTACAGGTAAGCTTATAAGGCTTACCTGTAGCTACCCTGGATATCTCCTAAACCTGCACGGTTTAGGAGATTCCCCTGTCTTTGCATGTGCCGACGTCATCGGCACATGCGCACTCGTTTGTGCCGTTGCTTCAGTTAGTGTGCCGTTACCGAGGCTCCAGCCAATCACAGCGCCGGAGCCCGCGATACCCGGAAGTAACTCCGGGAGCGATGTCGCCGGCTGGGGCAGTGTGCGGGGACTTCAATCTAGGTAGAGTATTTTATAATGAGCTAGTATGCTATGCATACTAGCTCATTATACCTTTGTCTTGCAGGTTTTTTTTTTTTCTGGGTTTACAATCACTTTAACAAAGCGTATCTGAAGCCTTGTTTTGAAGCAAGTGTAAACTAGCCGTTAATGTGTGTTGAAGCCGAAGTAAGTGTAAATGAGCCTTTAAAGTGGAGTTCCGCTTAAAAAAAAAAATAGATTACCAGCTACAAATACTGCAGCTTCTGACTCTTAATAATCAGACACTTACCTGTTCCACGGTCCAGCGATGCAGGGGACTCCCCCTCCTCTCTGCGGCGCCGCCATTGTCACTGTAGGCACACACTGCGCATGCGCGAGCCCCGCGACTGGCCGGGCAATCATCTGGGACCTGTGACCAGATAATTGCCGAGAGGGAGAGGTTAACTCGCTTCCGGTGCCCCGGGAGGAAGTGGGAGCTGGAACCCTCTAAAAAGAGGGTTTCTGCTCCCCCCCCCCCCCAAAAAATGACATGCCAAATGTAGCATACCAGGGGGTCACCTTCCCTTAAAGCAGAAGTTCCATTTTTGGGTGGAACTCCGCTTTATGGTTAAAAACCATGAGGCTTTACAATCACTTTATCCACTTGCCGACCGCCGCATGAACATTTACGTCAACAGAATGGCACGGACAGGCAAATGGACGTACAGGTACGTCCCTTTAAATTTGCCCCGTGTGGTCGCACGCGCGACCCTGCCGCGAGCTCTGTGAGTGTGATCATGATGTTCGTGGGGATACCCGCGATCATCTCACGGACAGGAAGAACGGGGAAATGCTGATGTAAACAAGCATTTCCCCATTCTTCCTAGTGACAGGACACTGATCACCGCTCCCTGTGATAGGGAGCGATGATCAGTGTCATGTCACACGTAGCCCCTCCCCCCCACAGTTAGCATCACTCCCTAGGACACACTTAACCCCTGCAGCGCCCCCTAGTGGTTAACCCCTTCACTGCCAGTCACATTTACACAGTAATCAATGCATTTTTAATCGCACTGATCGCTGTATAAATGTGAATGGTCCCAAAATAGCGTCAAAAGTGTCCGATCTGTCTGCCATAATGTCGCAGTCACGATAAAAATCGCAGATCGCCACCATTACTGGGAAAAAAAAATTAATAAAAATGCCATAAAACTATCACGTAAATTGTAGATACTATAACTTTTGCGCAAACCAATCAATAAACGCTTATTGCGATTTTTTTTTTACCAAGAATATGTAGAAGAATACATATCGGCCTAAAAGGAGGAAAAAAAATGTTTTTTTATATATTTTTTGGGGATATTTATTATAGCAAAAAGTAAAAAAGAATGCGTTTTCTTTTTCAAAATTGTCGCTTTTTTTGTTTATAGCGCAAAAAATAAATACCGCAGAGGTGATCAAATACCACCAAAAGAAAACTCTATTTGTGGGGAAAAAAGGACATCAATTTTGTTTGGGAGCCACGTCGCACGACCGTGCAATTGTCAGTTAAACCGACGCAGATTGGTACGCACGCCACGGTCCGGCATACTGCTTACTTACATATGCGGTTCCTCGTTCACGTGTACCATCGGTATTAGCGATTGTTTTTAACACATTTTTTAAAATAAAATCCCTTTTACTACTACACTATGGGAGCCCCTTGTTTTTTCCTGTGAGGATCGTGCCACCTGCTGCTGTGGAAGGACCTGGGAAGCCCTGATCGGAGGATAACCTGAAATCTCACAGAACAGGTGGAAAGGTCTATGGAGGTATAGAAAACCTAGCACGGCCTACCCAGGTGAAGATCCTACTGGAGTTGCCCACTACCCCGGCAGGGGTATCTACCTCTGTTGAGTGGGGACCCATTGGGGGAACACTACAGTCACCTTATCTGTCTTGCACCGAAGTCACCTGGTTTTGGACATCTGGGATCATATATATATTTTTTCTTTTTTAATTTTCTGATTGAGTGACATTTTTGCACATTTCTATGGTTATTAATGGTCAGTTTTTTGGGACTATTTACTGAACACTCACCAATACTAAGTATTTACTGTGGATTGCTTTTGCACATTTTTTAGGGTGCGTTTATATAATTCAGCTTCTGTATATATTAGATGTGGGGATATTTGTATATTTAATCACCTTTATTTAATGGCTTAATGATTATGTTTGCAACGGTTTTTAGGTTGGATGAGGGTGGACATGCATCCCATGAACCTCGTATTTAGGTTGCTTATCAGTTTTATTTAGACACATCTAATACACTTTTTTCAAGTAATTAGGGATATAGGTAATTTAATAATTTTTTTCCGTTTGTTTCGGAATTTTTTACACGTTCACTTTCTCATTACACATCTGTGAAACACAATTAGTACCTTTATAAATTTTATGGTATGGTGAAAGAATTTGGGTTATCACATACTATTTTCCTACAACCACTTAGTGCCTGTATGGTAGCGCCATCACCCCACTTTTTCTTATCTTTGGCCAGACAAATGGTCCAGGGCTGAAGTGGTTAAGATTCTGAAGACTGGTGAAGAAACTGGGCTCGGGTGAGGACTGTCCTGGATCCCTGGGTGGGCGAACGTCTGTTCTTTAACCACTTCCCGCCCGCCATATGCAGAACGGCTGGAAAGTGGTTCGGTTATCCTGAATGGGCGTCATATGACGTCTAGCAGGATAACATGGGGGCGTGCAGCGTGGCGTGTCAATCTAACACCCTGCATCTCCGATCGAGATAAGAAGCCTCTGTCAGAGGCTTCTTACCACGTGATCAGCTGTGACCAATCACAGCTGATCATCGTGTGAACCAGGAAGTGCCGGTAAACGGCATTGCTCAGTTTGCGCTGACAGGGAGAGCCGATCGGCGGCTCTCCCTGTCAGAGGGGGGTCTGTGCTGATAATCAGCACATCCCCCTCAGATGTGCCACACCTTTTAAAATGTGCCCATAAGCTGTCAAAAAGCTTTTTTTTTTTTTTCAAAAATTTTGTTTTTTTAGTTTGTTTAGCAAAAAATAAAAACCCCAGGGGTGATCAAATACCACCAAAAGGAAGCTCTAGTTGTGGGAACAAAATGAAAAAAAGTTTGTTTGGGTACAGTGTAGCATGACTGCGCAATTTTCATTCAAAGTGCGACAGAGCTAAAAACTGAAAATTGTCCTGGGATGAAAGTGCCTGGTATTGAAGTGGTTAAAACTCAGCAGCTAGTTTTTGTAGCTGCAAACTCCTAAGGCCTGCATGCACAGTAAATAACGGGTTGTGAAGCCTGAAGGCTTCTCTGCCGGTTTCCTTTACTCGCAATGGCGGCGCCTGCACCCAAAGCCAATGGACGAATAGGCTTGGGATTCTGACATGGCGGGATCCCAGGACAGGTAAGCGCCCTTATATTAAAAGCCGACAGCTACAGTGTTTGTTTTTAATTTTCTGACTAATGTTCTGCAGAGTTCCCATCCATTTTCTGCCTCTATAGTCACTAAATTTGTCCCAGAAGTAGATCTGGAAGCAATGACAAGCTGTGTGTTTCTAAACACAAAATGGCCTCTGCTCTGCCCTGGGGTCCTCTTCAGCCACGTGTCTGCGGCATTCCACACAGGGGGGTGAAGCAATAACCAGCTCGGGTGGAGTTGTCCTTTAATGTCACACATTCAAGACTTTATTCGGTTCACACGGTGAAAGGAATCGTGTGTCCCCCACACAGAGCCGCGGCAGCCATTTTGTAGACAGGACCTATATCCAGCCTATCACTTCAACGGGAACGCGTGCTCTAAATCCCGCTGAAGCGGCTGGCTGAACGCTGCGGAACAAAATGGCTGCCGCCACTTCTCCCTGTGAGCCGACTAAGAGCACGTCTCCCGTCAATGAGCGGCACCGGGCCGCCAGAGCGGGAGCACGCCGGGCCCCCAGCCTTTCCTCCGGTCGGCTTGCAGCGCGGGCCCGGCGCGGCTCTTCCTCCCGCTCATTGTCTGCGATAGTAAACACAGGGAGCGCGCACGTCACGCAAGCTTTACAGGAAGCCCGCGTAATAAGAAAGAAAAAAAAAATCCCAGAGAATGAAGGACGTGTGCCTTAGCCAATCAGAGAGGCCCGACGACCAAACCACCGCCAATAGCATCGCAGAACGGAGGCGGACCTTCCGTACGTGTTGACGCGTCACGTCCCCCGTACTGGCCGCAAGCCCCACCTTTTGTGTTTCCCCGCACCGTCAATCAAAATAGGAAAAAAAAAACGCGCCTGGTTCTCTCCGTCCGCAGCGCGCCTGTGATTATTATACTCTAATCATGTCACGCGTCTAATAAAGCCACCGCGGCCTGCGCAGCCCTGCCCGGGCCTGTTGGCTTTTTCCCTCTCTCTCCTTGGAGATTGTGTTCCTTTAATCCTGCCACAAACACAATGACGGGTACGTAAAAGGCGCCCGCCCGCGAGCCGGCGGCGGAAAACACAAGCGGTGCGAGCGGGGTGTGTGTGTGAGGGAGAGCGGGGAGGAGGGAAGGCTGTGAGGAGGAGGGAGGAGAAGACGAGTCCGAGCGGAGAGGAGGAGGGGGGAAGCCCCAGCAATGGCGCTGACGGTGTCGTGTTTGTCTCTTTTGTCCCCTCAGCTCCCGAACAGCCCGTCAAGAGAGAGGAAATGGCCGCCATGGAGGTGGACGGGCAGAGCGAGTATCTGCAGCACGGCAACAGCAGCGACGACAGCGAGCAAGGCGGCGGCCAGGTAAGTGCTAGGCCGCAGGCTCCGGGCCTAGGCCTTCTTCCTTCCGGGGCGCGGAGCAGGCCGGAGCGGCGACAGACGGGGGGTCCCGGACACTAAAATATATAAAGGCCACAAGAAGCGTCCTTCCTGTGTCAGCCCCGGACTAACGGCCACCCACTTCTCTCCATGTGAACCCGCCCATTGTGGGTAGGACGCTCCGCCGTCAGCGCTCGTTCGGATGGCTGCTGCGGGGATCGGCGGAGGGTGGCGGCGGTGCCGATGGCGGAGCGGTAAGTGATGAGCCGGGGCTGGATCGTAGACAACCCCCCTAGGGGGAGGGAGGGCAGATGTCCTCCATAACCCCCCACCTCCTCCCCGGCTCACCCATCCCACTGCTCCTCCTCCCTGGTGGCCGGCTCTGGAGGGGGTCACACCGCCTGCCCTGTGGGACTGCAAGGCCCAGCGTGCCGCGTTATGTCTACGGCAGGCGGGACAGGCCGGGGAGTGCGGGTTCCTGGTAACTGCAGAGCCCCAGGATGTCTACCTTCCGGGATGGAAGAACACCCGATCATCTCTACCACCCCACCCCCACAGACACTGTGCCCAGCTCTACCATCCCCCCCACAGACACTGTGCCCAGCTCTACCATCCCCCCCACAGACACTGTGCCCAGCTCTACCATCCCCCCCACAGACACTGTGCCCAGCTCTACCATCCCCCCCACAGACACTGTGCCCAGCTCTACCATCCCCCCCACAGACACTGTGCCCAGCTCTACCATCCCCCCCCCACAGACACTGTGCCCATCTCTACCATCCCCCCCACAGACACTGTGCCCATCTCTACCTCCCCCCCCACAGACACTGTGCCCATCTCTACCTCCCCCCCACAGACACTGTGCCCATCTCTACCCCCCCCCACAGACACTGTGCCCATCTCTACCCCCCCCCCACAGACACTGTGCCCATCTCTACCCCCCCCCCCCACAGACACTGTGCCCATCTCTACCCCCCCCCCCACAGACACTGTGCCCATCTCTACCCCCCCCCACAGACACTGTGCCCATCTCTACCCCCCCCCACAGACACTGTGCCCATCTCTACCCCCCCCCCACAGACACTGTGCCCATCTCTACCCCCCCCCCCCACAGACACTGTGCCCATCTCTACCCCCCCCCCCCCACAGACACTGTGCCCATCTCTACCACCCCCCCCCACAGACACTGTGCCCATCTCTACCACCCCCCCCCACAGACACTGTGCCCATCTCTACCACCCCCCCCACAGACACTGTGCCCATCTCTACCCCCCCCCCACAGACACTGTGCCCATCTCTACCCCCCCCCACAGACACTGTGCCCATCTCTACCCCCCCCCACAGACACTGTGCCCATCTCTACCCCCCCCCACAGACACTGTGCCCATCTCTACCCCCCCCCCCCACAGACACTGTGCCCATCTCTACCCCCCCCCCCACAGACACTGTGCCCATCTCTACCCCCCCCCCCCACAGACACTGTGCCCATCTCTACCCCCCCCCCCACAGACACTGTGCCCATCTCTACCCCCCCCCCCCACAGACACTGTGCCCATCTCTACCCCCCCCCCCCACAGACACTGTGCCCATCTCTACCCCCCCCCCCCACAGACACTGTGCCCATCTCTACCCCCCCCCCCCCACAGACACTGTGCCCATCTCTACCCCCCCCACAGACACTGTGCCCATCTCTACCCCCCCCCACAGACACTGTGCCCATCTCTACCCCCCCCACAGACACTGTGCCCATCTCTACCCCCCCACAGACACTGTGCCCATCTCTACCCCCCCACAGACACTGTGCCCATCTCTACCCCCCCACAGACACTGTGCCCATCTCTACCCCCCCACAGACACTGTGCCCATCTCTACCCCCCCCACAGACACTGTGCCCATCTCTACCCCCCCCCCACAGACACTGTGCCCATCTCTACCCCCCCCCACAGACACTGTGCCCATCTCTACCCCCCCCCCCCCCACAGACACTGTGCCCATCTCTACCCCCCCCACAGACACTGTACCCATCTCTACCCCCCCACAGACACTGTACCCATCTCTACCCCCCCCCCCACAGACACTGTGCCCATCTCTACCCCCCCCCCCCCCAGACACTGTGCCCATCTCTACCATCCCCCCCCCAGACACTGTGCCCATCTCTACCATCCCCCCCCCAGACACTGTGCCCATCTCTACCACCCCCCCCCCCCCCCAGACACTGTGCCCATCTCTACCACCCCCCCCCCCAGACACTGTGCCCATCTCTACCACCCCCCCCCCCAGACACTGTGCCCATCTCTACCATCCCCCCCCCCCCCCAGACACTGTGCCCATCTCTACCACCCCCCCCCCCCCCAGACACTGTGCCCATCTCTACCATCCCCCCCCCCCACAGACACTGTGCCCATCTCTACCATCCCCCCCCCCCCACAGACACTGTGCCCATCTCTACCATCCCCCCCCCCCCACAGACACTGTGCCCATCTCTACCATCCCCCCCCCCCACAGACACTGTGCCCATCTCTACCATCCCCCCCCCCCCACAGACACTGCCCATCTCTACCATCCCCCCCCCCCACAGACACTGTGCCCATCTCTACCATCC
This sequence comes from Aquarana catesbeiana, assembly GCF_042186555.1. NCBI lineage: Eukaryota > Metazoa > Chordata > Amphibia > Anura > Ranidae > Aquarana > Aquarana catesbeiana. The sequence continues at coordinate 335,531,814 of NC_133329.1, forward strand.
CCCCCCCACACATTGTGCCCATCTCTACCATCCCCCCCCCCCACAGACACTGTGCCCATCTCTACCATCCCCCCCCCACAGACACTGTGCCCATCTCTACCACCCCCCCCACAGACACTGTGCCCATCTCTACCATCCCCCCCCCACAGACACTGTGCCCATCTCTACCACCCCCCCCCCCCCCACAGACACTGTGCCCATCTCTACCACCCCCCCCCCCCCACAGACACCGTGCCCATCTCTACCATCCCCCCCCCCACAGACACCGTGCCCATCTCTACCATCCCCCCCCCTCAACAGACACTGTGCCCATCTCTACCATCCCCCCCCAGACACTATGCCCATCTCTACCATCCCCCCCCCCACAGACACTGTGCCCATCTCTACCATCCCCCCCCCACAGACACTGTGCCCATCTTTACCATCCCCCCCACAGACACTGTGCCCATCTCTACCATCCCCCCCACAGACACTGTGCCCATCTCTACCATCCCCCCCACAGACACTGTGCCCATCTCTACCATCCCCCCCCACAGACACTGTGCCCATCTCTACCCCCCCCCCACAGACACTGTGCCCATCTCTACCACCCCCCCCCCCCCACGGACACTGTGCCCATCTCTACCACCCCCCCCCCCCACAGACACTGCCATCTCTACCATCCCTCCCATAGACACTGTGCCCATCTCTACCATCCCTCCCACAGACACTGTGCTCATCTCTACCACCCCCCCCCCACCCCCCCCACAACACTGTGCCCATTTCTACCATCCCCCCCCCCCCCCCACAGACACTGTGCCCATCTCTACCATCCCCCCCCCCCCAGACACTGTGCCCATCTCTACCATCCCCCCCCACAGACACTGTGCCCATCTCTACCATCCCCCCCACAGACACTGTGCCCATCTCTACCATCCCCCCCCCACAGACACTGTGCCCATCTCTACCATCCCCCACAGACACTGTGCCCATCTCTACCATCCCCCCCCCCAGACACTGTGCCCATCTCTACCATCCCCCCCCCCCCCCCCCAGACACTGTGCCCATCTCTACCATCCCTCCCACAGACACTGTGCCCATCTCTACCATCCCTCCCACAGACACTGTGCCCATCTCTACCATCCCTCCCACAGACACTGTGCTCATCTCTACCACCACCCCCCCCCCACAACACTGTGCCCATTTCTACCACCCCCCAGACACTGTGCCCATCTTTTCTATCTCCCCCCCCAGCTACTGTGCCCATCTCTGCACACCCCCCCCCCCCCATGCGGTTCCCATCTCTGCACCCATCGGTCGTGTAGGCAGCCTTAGGGTGTCCTGTTCCTGTGGCCATTGACTATAGTAGGTGTCTGGTGCTCAGTGTAGGCCCATATACCTATGGCTTCCAGGCTGAGCATGGCCATTGGGTACTTATGGGCTCACAGCTGCAGAGCCTCAGAATGCCTGTCCCTACCTTAGGCCCCTTTCACAGGAGCAGTCCGATCAAGTTCACCAGTCAGTCTTTTAGGCAGATCTGATCGGACCCTCCAGTCTCTTCTATGGAACGACTAATGTCAGCGGACACATGTCCACTGACGCCAGCCGCCATCCAATCCAGAGGACAGGACCTGTCATCCGCCTGCTTGGGGGGGGATAAGCGGAGAGATGAGTTAGTGGAGGTGCTCCTGTGAAAGGGGCTGTAGAGTATTGAAGACTTGATTATGTGCGCGCCCCCCCCCCCCCCCTAGTCAGTGTGCTCATAGGCCTTACTATTGATCCTTAAATATTGTAGGGATGGCTGAGGCTGCAGAACTGTAAGGCATGGCTTGCCACACGGCCCTGCTTCATGATTATAGTAGGAGCTTGATATTCGGCGTAGTGTCAGCTGAGGCCCAACCACCTGTGCTCTTCTGGCTGTGCATGGCCATTGAATGCTTATAGTACCACAACTGCAGAGCCCCAGGATGCCAAAGTAGGTCCATGTACCTGTGACTTCCAGGCTGAGGATTTCCATTGGATGCTTATGGGCTCACAGTTGCAGAGTCTCTGGGTGGCTGACCCCTATCTCGGGGTATAGAACACTTGATGGCCCTTACCACTCGGTGACTGTGCCCATAGGCATTGTATGCAGGGGGATGTCCAGCTGCTGTATAACCATAAGGCATGTCACCCTCCACTGATTCATGTGCCCATTGACAGAGTAGGCCCATGCACCTGTGACTTCAAGCTAAGGATGACTGTTGGGTGCCTCTGGGTCCACATCTGCAGAACTCCAGGTTGCTTGTACCTCCTTCATGGTATAGAACAGTGTTTCTCAACTCCAGTCTTCAAGGCGCCCCAACAGTTCATGTTTCAGGATTTCCCCCACAATGAAACAGCTGTGGTAATTACTTAAGCAGTGAAGCTGATCAAATCACCTGTGCAAAATAATGGAAGGCCTGAAAACTTGACCTGTTGGGGCGCTTTGAGGACTGGAGTTGAGAAACACTGGTATAGAACACCTGATGACCACTGGCAGTTCAGTCACTGTGCCCATAGGATTTGTGTGCAGTCTGAGGCTTGGGTTGTCCAGCTGCTCTTTAACCATAAGGCATGTCACTCTACTCTTCATGTACCTATTGTTTATAGTAGGAAGCTGGTGCTCAGAGTAGGCCCATGCACAGGTGACTTCCAAGCTGAGGATGACTATTGGGTGCAGCTGCAGAGCCCCAGAATGTCTGTCCTTACCTCACAGTATAGAACATTTGATGACCTGTGGAACCCCTCAATCACTGTGCCCATAGTTATTCCTCCTGATCTTCATGCAGTGTTGGGATTACTGAGGCTTCAGGACTGTATGCCTTGGCTATTTTATGGCCCTGCTTCATGATTATAGTAGGAGCCTGGTATTTAGACCCCTTTCACACTGAGCCACATTCAGCGGTCCCGAACTGACCCAAAGATGCTGCTCGCAGAACTTTTCCTAATGTCCCGCAAGCGCACCGCCCCAGTGTGAGGACACACTGCAATGAATGGGAGGTTGTTTTCAGGTGCTATTCAGAGGCTATTTCTGGTGCTAAAACGCCAGTGTGAAAGGGGTCTTAGGGTAGTGCCAGCTGAGGCCCAAGATCCTGTGAGCCCCGACTGTGGATGGCCATTGGATGCTTATAGTACCGCAGCTTCAGAGCCCCAGGATGCCTGCCTCAGGGTGTAGAACACCCAATGACCTCTGCCACCCCAGAGTCACTGTACCCATAGAGATTTGTATGCAGTCTGAAGCTCGGAATGTCCAGCTGCTGTGTGACCATAAGGCATGTCACCCTCCTTTTCTCAACGTGCCCATTGACTATAATAGGAGCTTGATGTTCAGAGTATGCCCATGTACAATGTAGGGATGGCTGAGACTGCAGCACTGAAAGACATGGCTTGCCACACAGCCCTGCTTCATGATTATAGTAGGAGCCTGGTATTCAGGGTAGTGTCAGCTGAGGTCCAAGATCCTATGACCCCTTGGCTGTGGATGGCCATTGGATGCTTTTTAGTACTACAGCTGCAGAGCCCCAGGATGCCTGCCTCAGGTTGTAGAACACCTGACGACCTCTGCCACCCCAGAGCTGCTGTGTAATCGTAAGGCATGTCGCCCTAGCCTGATTAAGGTGCCAATTGACAGAGTAGGCCCATGCATCTATGACTTCAAGACCGTGGATGACTATTGGGTGCTTTTGGGTCTGCAGTTGCAGAGCCCCAGGATACCTGCCTCAGTATATAGAACACCCGATGACCTCTAGCACCCCTCAGTCACTGTGCCCATCGACCACTCGTGCAAGTGTCCAGCTGCTGTGAAATCGTGAGGGATACCGCAGTAGTCTGCATAATGTGCCCATTGCCTATCATAGGAGCCTGGTCAGGGTAGTTCCAGCTGAGTCCAAAGCACCTGCCACTTCCTGGCTGTGAATGCAAATTGGGTACTTATAGTTCCACAGCTGCAGAGCCCAAGGATGCCTGCGCTTGCCCAAGGGTATAGAACACCCAATGATCACTGGCAGTCATTGAGCCCATAGTCCTTCCTGTTGCTCTGCATTCAATGTAGTTATGGCTGTGGCTGCAGAACTGCAAGGCTTGGCTCGCTGCCTTGCATCATGTACCACTTGACTAATGGATGGCCATTGGGCGCTTATAACTCCACAGCTGCAGAGTTCCACGATGCCTGTCCCTGCCTCAGCATATAGAACACCTGATGACCACTGGCACTCCAAAGTCACTGTACCCATAGGCCGCCTTATTGATGCACATGCAGTGTAGGAACAGCTGAGGCTCAGGCTGTCAAGCTGCTGTGGGACCATAAGGCATGGCTTTCCACACTGCCCTGCTTCATGTACTCCTTGACATGTACTCATGTTAGGAGCCTGGTATTCAGGGTAGTGCCAGCTGAGGCCAAAGCACCTGTGACTCGCTAGCTGAGGATGTACATTGGATGCTTATGGTCTCCGATAGAGCTGTAGGCAGAAGCAGTCTTGGTGTGTAAAATAATTGTCTGCTCTTTATATGTCTATCCCTTGTAATTGCTGTTGATGACAGCAATTACAGTAACACTGACAGCAAGGTTGATTTGATTTAAATCACTAGTAAAAAGGCTTGATTTAAATCAATTCGATTTTAATCCATAATTTTAGTCCCATTCACTTTAATAGGATGACTCAACAAGGTGAGGGATGTTGCGGCAGCAGGTGAGTGGATTCCCGCTAACAGGCGCCGCTATGATGGATCTGAAATGATAGGTGCTCTTTAAATGTAAGGACTTATTCTTGCTGGTAGTTAGAATCTTTAATATTTGCAAACGAAATAAAGGTTTCCCATTTAGAATAAGCTGTCAGGTTAGTAAAACAGCATTATCAGAATCGATTCAATTATACAGTTTGTAGTGTGCATATATTTGCCAAACAATTGGATAAAGGAATATTCCTGAACTTTGTTTTATCTCAAGGTTACTGTGAAATTGTGTGAAAGCATCAATGCATGCATGCTATCTCAGCTTGGATTAATTGAATGAGTTTACCAAAAATGAAAATATTGCAGAATATACAGCCTCATGCTACACAACTAAGCCCCATTTCATGCTGAATAAACTAAATTATTAATGTAACTTAAATAGAAAACTTTTTTTTTTATTTATTTTTTTAAATCATTGAGATTTTTTTTTTCTTTTATCCACCCTGACTGACAGGCGCAACCAACATGCCTATTGCAGTTTTACTAGGCATTTGAGGCGTGTCAGAGGCACTCCTCAAATGCCTGATTCTAATGCCAATTTGAACAGGGCCTTATGTGCTCAGAGTAGTGCCACTCTAGCTGGCTGAGGATGCCCATTGGTGCTTATGGTTTCAGAGCTGTAGATCCCCAGGGTGCCTGTCCTTGCCTCAGGATATAGAACACCTGATGAATCTATGGAACCCTTGGAATTGCACCCATAGACCTTCCTGTTGTATTGTGGGAACATTAGAGGCTCCAGCTGCTGTGTAGTCAGCCTGGCTTGCCACACTACTGTTTTATGTGCCCTTGGACTTTAGTAGGTGCTTGGTGTTCAAGGTAGTGCCTTCTTAAGCCCAAACACTTGTGACTTTCTGACTGCTTGAGTATGACCACTGGGTGATTATAGTTCCACAGCTAAGAGCTGCAGTTGTCTAGGTATCGATTAAAACAATTTTCTGCCATGTTATGTTTATCCCACTTGTATTCACTGTTATGCTAAATCTGGAATATCTGCATTCTGTTCCTCCTGTGTTTGGTGAGATTGGAGGATTTTGTAGGATAACATAAATTCTGATACTAGCTGAAAGTAGATAGGTTGGAGCAATACCCTTTTGAGTGTAGAGGGTTGAAATTGTACACCCTGCAGTCCAAACTGGGCCTTGGCTGCACGCCTAAGTTGAAGGCATTTAAAGTGGCAGGTGCTAGACTCTCCAAACTTTAGAGATGAAATGGCCTTAAAAATACCCCTGGAGTATGGTTAATGTAAATGGCTTAGTCCCACTGAAAAACTTTAGGAACAGTCAAAAATGTAGTCCTTCTGAATACCTGTAGGAACAGAAATTGTTCAAATTCTGTATTGCATTTGTGGTTGATGTGGCTGCAAGGTTAAAACAGCCAAGGTTTGGGTAGTAGTGCTGTGCTGGCATGTTTTAAGTTTACTTTCACTGTAGTGGGAACCTGGTCTTCAGTGTAGAGCCAGCTAATTCTCAAGCAGCGATTTAATGGCTGTGGATGACCACTTGCTGCAGTGCCCATGGGAATATAAGGTATGGCTTGCCTTACTAACATGTTTTATGTGCCCATTGATTTTAGTATGAGCTTGGTAATCATGGTAGTGTGGTACTGAGCCGCAAGCACTTGTGGCTCCCCTGCTGTCTGTGCATGACCATGGGACACTTATAGCTCCACAGCTAGAGAACCACAGGTTGTCTTGTGTCTTAATGTTGCCAAGGATATAAATGCAGTTGTCTGGCCTGTATGTGTTCATGCCGTTTGTGTACTGTGCATTTGGATGCAGCATGGTGCCAGCTCAACTCCAAGGTGAGGGATTGTGAACAGGAAATTATCTGTATGTTGGCAGTGACACCCTTTGTACCTGTTGGCATCCAGACTACAGTGAGGTGCTGGGGTGACTGTATAATATAGATGGTAAGAGTGACAATTGGTGAAAGGCTCCTTATATCCGTGAATTCTGTGCGTGCAGACCCATGCCTTGCCTGGCGTGTTTTAAACCTAGAAGAGCTATGTTGTCAAACAAAGGCATTGACCTTGAACTTGACTGTGTTATTCCAGGACATATAGACCGAAGAATGCACAACACTTAAAATTGCAAGTGTTAAGCTGGCCTTTCACTAGTATTCGTATGAGCATTCATCTGAAAAGTCTCAATACAATAGATATGACAAATGTTCGCAAGTATTTAATAGAACAAAAAAACTTTTCTTTCAACTTTTGATTTTGGACTGAATTGACTTCTTTGGACAAAAACCAAATACACTTAGAAATTTAATTTGTTTGAGAGAATTTTTTGATCCTGCTCCTAGTAGCAAGCAAAGGTCAGTTTTTCCCCACTCGTGATTAGAAAATCAAAAAATTTTCTGAAAATTAAACCTTTCCAATGAGATTCTACCAGGGTGGATTTGATTTAACCACTTCGTGCCAGCAGTATGTCATATGACATCATGGACTTTCAGTTGTGATATCTGAATGATGCCTGTAGCTACAAGCATCATCCAGATATAATTTTTTTTTCCACTGGCGATTCTGTGCACCGGCAGTTCAGCCGATTGATTGTTCTTGCAGGCGGAAGCCCGCTGCCCACCGGTGCTTCTCTGGTCTCGCCTGTGCAATCGGCGAGCCGGAGAATGAATCGTTTGCTGACGGAAGTTAGCCAGAGAGTTTTCTGTTGGTCAGATGGTCCCTAGTCATCTCTATGACCCTTGCCGGGGACTCGGCTGGAAAGGCAGAGACAGGGTTTTTTTTTCCTCTTTTTTTGATTTAGGTCTTTCCAGCCTGAAGGAGAAGACCTGTGACGTACTATTCCTATTACAAGGGATGTTTACTTTCCTTGTAATAGGAAAAAAAGTGATAAAAAGAATCTAAGAGAGTGTAAAAGCAATAAAAGTAAAAATGGCGTTCAAATCACACGTGTGATGTATCATCGTATGCGTTAGGGCCCTTTCACACTGGGGCGGTTTGCAGGCGCTATTGCGCTAATAATAGTGCCTGCAAACCGACCCGAAAGTGCCGCTGCTGTCTCTCATCACACTGGAGTGGTGCGCTAGCAGGACGGGAAAAAAAAGTCCTGCTAGCAGCATTTTCGGAGCGTTGAAGGAGCGGAGTGTATACCACTCCTGCCCATTGAAATCAGTGGGACAGCGCGGCTATACCGCCGGCAAAGCACCTCTGCAGAGGCGCTTTGCAGTGGTTTTTAACCCTTTCTCGGCTTTACCGCCAACCCCGCCCCAGTGTGAAAGGGCCCTTAGAGCGAGAGCAACAATTATAGCCCAAGACCTCTTCTTTGACTCTAAACAGGTAACCTGTAAAAATGTTTTTAAAGCGTCACCTATAGAGATGTTTAATTACCAAGTTTGACGCCATTCCATGAGTGTGCCCAATTTTAAAGCTTGACTTGTTGGGTATCTATTCTGCGTAACATCATCTTTCACACTATACAAACAAATTGTGCTAACTCTACTGTTTTGTGTTTTTTAATTCATGAAACTTTTTTTTTTTTATCCAAAAAAAAAAAAAAGCATTGGAAAAATCCCTGCACAAATACCATGTGGCAAAGTTGTAATGACCACCATTTTATTCCCTACGGTCTCTGCTAAAAAAAACATATGTTTGGGGGTTCTGAGTAATTTTCTAGAAAAAAATGATGATTTTTACATGTAGGAGCCAGAATTGACCCGGATGGGAAGTGGTTGAATCATGATTTAAATCACTAGTAAAAAGGCTTTTAAATCATCATTTTTAACCACTTCAGCCCTGGACCATTTGGCTGGCCAAAGACCAGATAGTTTTTTTGCGATTCCTCACTGCGTCACTTTAGCTGACAATTGCGCGGTCGTGCGACGTGGCTCCCATCCTTTTTTTCCCATAAATAGCTTTCTTTTGGTGGTATTTGATCACCTCTGCGGTTTTTATTTTTTGCGCTATAAACCAAAAAAGCAACAATTTTGAAAAAAACGCAATATTTTTTCCTTTTTGCTATAAGAAATATCCCCCAAATGTATATTAAAACCATTTTTTTTCCCCCATTTTAGGCCGATACATATTCTTCTACATATTTTTAGTAAAAAAAAAAAAAAAAAAATCGCAATAAGCGTTTATTGCTTGGTTTGAGCAAAAGTTATAGCGTCTACAAAATAGGGGATAGTTTTATGGCATTTTTATTAAAAAAACTTTTTTTTTTTACTAGTAATGGCGGCGATCTGCGATCACTGCAATTAAAAATGCACTGATTACTGTGTAAATGTGACTGGCAGTAAAGGGATTAACCAGTAGGGGGCGCTGCAGGGGTTAAGTGCGTCCTAGGGATGTGTTCTAACTGTAGGGGGGATGGGCTATGTGTGACACGACACTGATCACCGCTCCCCGTCACTAGGAAGAATGGGGAAATGCTTGTTTACATCAGCATTTCCCTGTTCTTCTTCTCCATGTGGTGATCGCGGGAGCCGCGATCACACTCACAGAGCTTAAAGGGCAACATACAGGTACGTTAATATGCCTGTACGTGCCCTTCTGCCGGCGTATATCGGCGTGAGCCGGTCGGCAAGGGAATAAAGAGCAACTGTCATGTCTGTCCCACAGCGCCGCCTCCTCTGGTCTGCTGTCGACTCACTGACAGTCCCATTCACTTTAATGGGACGGCTTGTGATGCGGCGGTGACACAACAAGGTGAGGGACGTGGCGGCAGCAGGTGAGGTGGATGCCCGCTAACAGGCGCTGCCTTGATGGATCTGAAATGACAGGTGCTCTTTAAATGTAAGGACTTATTCTTCCTGGTAGTTTAGAATCTTTAATATTTGCATACGACATGAAGGTTTCCTATTTAGAATTATAAGATGTCAGTTTAGTAAAACAGTGAAATTAGAACCGATTCAATCATACAGTTTACGCAAAACAATGGGATAAAAGAATATTCTTGAACTTTGTTTTATCTCATGGTTACTATGGAATTGTGTGAATGCATCAATGCAGTACATGCTATCTCAGCTTGCAGAGCTTGGATTCATTGAATGAGTTTTCCAAAAATGTAAATATTGCAGAATATACAGCCTCATGCTACATAACTAAGCTCCATTTCATGAATAAACTAAATTAATGTATCTTAAATAGAAAACAAAAAATCTAAACCGATTTTAAGTCAAAATTTTTTTTTTTTTTTTTTTTTTTTTTTTAATTATTAAAAAAAAAAAAAAGATTTTTTATCCACCCTGGATTCTACTAGTGTATGGCCAACTTAAAGCGGAGTTACGCTTAAAAAAAAAAAAAAAATTAAAAGTCAGCAGCTACAAATACTGCAGCTGCTGACTTTTGATAATCGGACACTTACCTGTCCCAGGGTCCAGCGATGAGGGGGATCGAAGCCCCGCTCCTCTTCCCCCTCCCCTCCGCTCAGCGGAGCCGGCATTGTAACTGTGGGCACCCACTGTGCATGTGCGAGCCGCGCTGTGACTGGCCGCGCAATCATCTGGGACCTGTCACGTGTCCCAGATGATTGCCTAGAGCAGTGATTCTCAACCAGGGTTCCTCCAGTTCTTTCAGCATTGGGCAATTTCTGCCTCTCATAAGTTCCCACTCCCACCATTGATCTTTTTAGCTATCTGTAAGGAGGTAATTCTTCCCAATGACCACAAGTGTAAGGGGCATTCTTTTGACTGACCATCACACTAATGTATCATGAGTTGTAGATTTCTAATTTTTAGCAGGGGTTCCCCGAGACCAGAGAACTATTTCAAGGGTTCCTCTGTGTTGAAAAGGTGGAGAGAGTCTGGTTTAGAGGAAGGGGGGAGAGCTGATCTCCCTTCCTGCGCCGAGGGAAGTGACGTCAGGAGCCCAGGGGCCGAAGGAGGCAGATTACGAGGGACCCCCTTTTTTCATGCACATTAATGATTTATTTTTTTTTTTTGGGTGGAACTCCACTTTAAGATTGCACCTGGTCTTAAGGCCTTGTTTACGTTGCGTCAGCTTGGATAAGAGAGTGGTGTGTATCGCACGTTTTGCAAACCATTTGTAGAGCTTTCTGTGAGGTTTATTAAAGCAGTAAAGTCACTTGAATAAAGTAAAAAAATAAAAAATTTAAAAAAGCTACTTTTGTGTCATAATGTATTAGTATGCACCATATACAAGCACGATATGATAGACCTGCCTGCAAATGAAGCCCTCCAGCGCTGTTGTGGTTCCTCCTGCTCCCCAGGGCATTCATCTTTTGCCCGATCTTCTTTCCGGGTTCTGTATCTTCAGCCACTTGAATGGCAGGGCTCTGGTGATGTAATTTGTGCACATGGGTGTCCCATCACTGTGGCACACAGTGAGCTGCTGTAAATGGGGTCTGAGACACATACGTGGTTGATTACATTACTGCGGACAGGCAGGGATGACATGGTGAGTTTCACTATTTTTGAAGCAAGTTGAAAGACTGCTAGCAGCTTGTTTAAAGTGCAAACTAGCATTCCTATTAAGATCTTTGTTTTAACATCCCCATAACATAGTCACCTCCAGCACTCACAAATTCATCAAAGACCAAAAGTACAGTGGAAATGACAAATGTTAGGAATGCTCCACCGATGCAGCTCTCCTCAGATGGGGAAATCCGGTAAAAACTACAAAAAAGAGCACATAGGTGGGTGCAAAGGCCTAGTGTATTACCTGCAATTTATTATGTGATTAAAGACAAATGCAAAATGAATACTCACAAAAATAGAAGAAAGGAAGGCAATAAAAACATGAAGCTGGAATCTAGTAAAGAAACAAGCGGTTTCGTTTACTGATGCATTTCAGGGATGCACCACCTTGAGCCAACCCCCAGCTCTGAGGGAGGGGGTACGCCCCCGAAACGCATCAGATAACCAGCACCATGGCGTCACTTGTTTCTTCACACAATTCCTGCACCAGATTGTGCTTCATGGGTTTTTTTTTTTTTTTTTTTTTTTTATGCAAAGCAAGCAAGCAGGCAGATTGTGGCTGGTGGAGTAATGAATGTCGTTTTTTCGAAACTATCACACCTACCTGCCTCGGTGCTCCCCAAAAACTTCAGACATGATGCATGCAGTGAGGTGGCTCTTGGAAGGAGTTATGGAAATGCCTTAATGGGCTGCATGCAGCCTGATAGTGGGCATTCATAGGCAGGCTGTATTTGAATGCACATCACCCTAGATAACACCCACATGTGATTCCGAACCTCTACATTTGAAAAAACTGAAATCAAATTAAAGCAGAACTTTACCTATAACAACTTGATAAAAAATGATGTTCTTGGACAAGGAGCATGCATTCCACATTTAATAATTTATGCTACTAAAAGTAGTATGTGCTGTAAATTTCCTCAAGCACTGCTGCTGTTTCTTGCTGGAGGCTGCCATTTTGTTGAAACGCAGAGCCCCTGAACAGCAGTTAGGCCTTATTCACACCATGTGCAGAGACGTGAGTTTTTCTGCAAAACCATTTGTTCTCTGTGCTCTGTTCACAACACACTACTAGTATCACATGCAGATTTTTTTTTCTGCACAGGAACCCGCAACGTGTATGCAGTTTTCCACGAAAAAATAAAACTGACGTGAACAGGGCACATAACTGACGTGCATAAAAACAAATCAAATCAAATGCACATGAAAACTATTGTAAACTCATGTTTCTGCAAGTGAAATCTGCAGTTTTTGTCATAAGTTTTCATGCACGCATGGTGTGAACGACTCCTTATTCATAAAGTGGAACTAAACCCATCGATTTAAAGGATAAGTTCACCTTTACAAAAATAATAAATATGCATTTGTTTTTTGTAGTGGACCTGTAAAGCATTGAACCTACTATCAGCGGATGATAGATTTAATGCCACGTTCCTGCAGACTCTGTGTACCTGTCTGGCCCTACCTCCGATACAGCCAGGCAGTTGCACACTGACAGGAAGACTTAACGAATGACCATGGCACTGACAGCTGAATGTAAGGGAAAAAAAACCCATTGCTGACAATAACAAATTGTGAAAAGTGTGGGGCCCCCCCAATCTATACCAAGCCCTTTGGGTTTGTTATGGATTGGGGGAGACCCCCCATGCCGGTTTTTCACACTTTGGTATTGCCACATGCTCTCAACATTAGTGGGGTGGTGCGTGGCGGGCCCTGTTGATGGAGACAAGAGCCGCCTCTCCAAAACCCTGGCCGGTAATTTTAGTGGGCAGGGTGCCTATCGGAATCTAGAAGCCTCCTCTAACATGGGACCCCAGAAAGTGTTAAAAATAAAGCATGAGGTATACAAACCGTTTGACGGTGTAGCTCCAGCTTCCAAAAAGCGTTGCTGACCTGGAAAAAAAAAAAAAAAAAAATCCCCGCACCCATTTCTGGCTCATGCTGTCTGCCTGCTCCACCATCTGATCTTAAATGGTTTCCGTGCATGCTGGGTCGATGTCACAGGGCAGGGTGGCCCTGGCTATTTAACCACTTAAGGAATAGCCTCGTTTTGAGATTTGGGTGTTTACAAGTTTAAAACAGTTTTTTTTTTTTTTTGCTAGAAAATTACTTGGAACCCCCAAACATTATATATTGTTTTTTTCTAATGCCCTAGAGAATAAAATGGTGGTCATTGCAATACTTTTTTCCGCACCGTATTTGCACAGCGGTCTTACAAGTGCATTTTTTTTGGAAAAAATTCACTTTTTTGAATAAAAAAAGACAACAGTAAAGTTAGCCCAATTTATTTATATATATATATATATATATATATATATATATATATATATATATATATATATATATATATATAATTTTGTGAAAGATAATGTTACGCCAAGTAAATTGTTGCCCAACATGTCACGCTTCAAAATTGCGCCCGCTCATGAATGGCATCAAACTTTTACCTTTAAAAATCTTCATAGGCGACGTTTAAAAAAATTCTACAGGTTGCATGTTTTGAGTTACAGAGGAGGTCTAGGGCTAGAATTATTGCTCTCGCTCTACCGGTCGCGGCGATACCTCACATGTGGTTTGACCACCGTTTTCATATGCAGGTGCAATTCACGTATACGCTCGCTTCTGCGCGCAAGCTCGTCGGGATGGGGTGCTTTAAAAAAATATTTTTTTCTTATTTATTTTTACTTTTATTTTTTCACAGTTTAAAAAAAAAAAATTGGATCACTTTTATTCCTATTACAAGGAATGTAAACATCCCTTGTAATAGAAAAACATGACAGGTCCTCTTAAATGGAAGTCCTCAGATCTCATATTTGGACTTAAATGCAAAAAATAAAAAATGTTGTCATTTGAAAAAATGACAACAAAAAAATGGCCCTTAAAAAGTATGGGAGGAGCTGACATTATGTCGCTTCCGCCCTCCAATGGTATCCATACCACAGACATGACAGGTCCCGATCGCCTCCACCGCTACCGACGGCTCCGGTAAGTGGCGGAGGGGGCGGGAGAGGTGTGGCACCTCTCCCGCCGCCGATAACGGTGATCTCACGGCGAATCCGCCGCAGAGACCACCATTATCGTAAACACGACTTGCTCCTGAAAAGATGGATACCTCGGTTGTGGCGGCAGCTGCTGCCGTTACCGAGATATCCATCTTCAAATTGCCGACGTATATGTACAGGAGCCAGTCGGTAAGTGGTTAAGAACTGTCAGACGGCGGGAGCCATGGACTGGTGCAGAGCTTTCGGGCCGGTGGCAGCGTTCATCTTGATTGACCCAGGATCTACACTGGGGGTTGTCTTGTTTTTTTTTTTTTTTTAATAAAGGAATTGTCAAACTGTCTGTTTTTTTGTTTTTTTTTTCATTTCTCTTTGACACACTTTTATTTTTTGGTCAGTGAGTACGGATACAATGTACCCACGCTCATTCACATTGTGGGGGATTCCAGTAAGTCCCCTGCCCACAGACCCCCACAACCACTGGCCTGGGTTGTAGGGAGGAGACCCTTGTCCCCATGGGCATGTGACCTGGTATAGTTTGGGGAGAAGAGCAGGTGTTCGCTCATCCCCCTCCCCCTTATCATGGGCTGCCAGGCTGCATGCTTGGATAAGGGTCTGGTATGGATTTTGGGAACACAAAAAAATGGAGGGCCTGCACCGTGTACGTAACTGAAGATAATGTCCCCTATGTGATGATTTTTTTTTTTTTGCGACAGGTTCTCTTAAATACCTAAAAGGTTCTCTTAAAAGGCCTAAAAGACCCTGTATGTCACCCCTGTTTCACTGAATGTAATGCATTGTGTTACATTGTTTCCCAGGAATGCTGGCCACGGGGAAACTCAACGGGCACCTGGAAGCGAAGTCATACACTTCGCTTCCGGGTCAGGAATAAAAAGGGGAGGAGAGCAGATGTGTGTCTGCGCTCCTCCCCGGTCCTAACCCGGTGACACCCACTATTCCGTTCCTGAGCCCGCAGATGGGCAAGCAGAGCCCAGGATATATAGCGTGGGAGCAGTTTTACCAGGTTGTGTGGAAGCTTTCGGGTGACATCACAGCCACCTGAATGATTCCATCAGACCTGGTGCTGGCTTGCAGCAGGCTAGATGTTAAAAAAACAAAAAAAAAGGAACACTACCTACCTGGCGCCTGGAACTGCATGTCCTGGGCGTCGGGCGATAGGCACTGTGCATCCCTGAGTAGAGCAGCTTTTATAGATGTGCGCAGCTGAAGGAAGGCTGGAGTTCAGTTATAACAATGGCATCTGATATGCTTTGGAGTTATTTAGTGAAGGTTAAATAGTTTGTTTGGACCAAAACAATTTCCTTAATTAACACATGCAGTGGCTGTGTAAACTAAATTGTGTGTAGCTTCAGCTACAAACAGTGGTCTTCCAGCAGGGGGAACTTCTGATCCCACTTGAGGAACAAAATTGAGTTGAGCTAAGCATTCACAGGACGCCTTGTATTTTATGAATACAAGGCTTCCTCTGATTGGCTGGAGTGTAGAGGTGGGCAGATCATGTCACAATCTCCTCTGGCAGTGGAAGTCTTGTATTTATAAAGTACAAAGCCTACTGTGAATGGCTGAGCAGTGCTCAGCTGGGCTTCATTTTTTTCTGTGAGTAGGATGGATGTTTTCATCCTGCTGCCAAAAAAAATGGGGCTGTGTACTGTTTGTAGCTGATGCTAAATACAGATTAGCCACTTGCCGACTGGCTCACACCAATATACGTCGGCAAAGTGGCACAGAATGCGCAAAACGACATACCCGTACATCACTCCGTCATTGGCGGCTAGCGGGCGCGTGCCACAGGAGCGCACCCGCGGACTCTATTGCCGTCGGTGGCCCGCAATTGTGGCAATGAGAGGCAGAATGGGGAGATTGCCTAGATGACAAGGCATTTCCCTGTTCTGCCTAGTGACATGACAGGGATCTACTGCTCCCAGTGATCGGGAGCAGTGATCTCTGTCTGGTTTCTAGTGAGCCCATCCCCCCTACAGTTAGAACACGCTGAGGGAACACACTTAACCCCTTGATCGCCCCCCCCAGTAATCAGTGCATTTTTATAGCATTGATCACTGTGTAAATATCAATGTTCCCAAAATAGTGTCAATTGTCCGATCTGTCTGCCGCAATGTCGCAGTCACAATAAAAATTGCAGATCACCGCCATTACCAATAGTCAAAATGCAATAAATCTATCCCCTATTTTGCAGACACCATAACTTTTGCGCAAACCAATAAATTATTGCGTTTTTTTTTTTTTCCCAAAAAAAAAAAAAAAAGAATACATATTGACCTAAACTGAGGAAGAAATTTTTTTTGGGGGGGGGGGGGGGGGGGTGGGGGGGGGATATTTATTATAGCAAAATGTTAAAAATATTGTGATCAAATACCACCAAAAGAAATCTCTATTTGTGGGAATGTCAATTTTGTTTGGGTACGTTGCGCGACCGCGCAATTGTCAGTTAAAGCAACTCAGTGCCGTATTGCAAAAATGGCCTGGTCAGGAAGAGGGTAAATCCTTCCGGGGCTGAAGTGGTTAAACAGTTCACACAGCCACTGCATGTGTTTCTGCCTGGTACACACATGCCAAAATTTGGCTGCTTCAGAAGGAACAGGATGACTTTTGGTACATGTGTACCACTGTCTAACAAGAGTTCTAATGACCACCTTCTGTAGAACGGACCTGCTGGAAAACCAGCATTTGAACAGCGCTTGTGGGGATCTGTCAGGTTTTTTTGTTCTGCACAATGATTAAACAAAAAAATGAATATCTAGACCCAGAATTTATTAATGGAGCTTGCTCCAATCTCTCTAAAGTTCATAAAGGCAAAAGGTTTTTCTTGTTACTAAACCCTCGTTTTTTAAAAAAAATAACAAACATATCATACTTAAGTCCACTGTACAGTTCGTTTTGCAGAGAGAGGCCCCGAAACTCGTCTTCTGGGGTTCCCTGGTGGTGCTCGTGGCTCCCCCTGGCATCTGCAAACCCCCTAGGAGAAGCATGCTTCCGAGTCCAGCATTTGTGTCCATAAACACAGAATGCCGGACTGGGCCCTGGAGCCCTCGTCATTGGATTTGATTGACAGCAGCGGGAGCCAATGGCTGCACTGCTATCAGTTTATCCAATCAAGAGCCGAGAACCCCGGCCAGAGAGGTTAGAGCGTGTCTCCGGCGAGGGAACGAATGGGCTCAGGTGAGTAAACCTGGGGGGCTGCTGAGAGACAGAAGTTTTTTCACCTTAATGCATAGGATGCATTAAGGTGAAAAAAAACACAAGGGTTTACAACCCCTTGAATGCATGCTATGCATTAAGATAAAAAACCTGTGTGTAGCAGCTCCCCAATACCTAAGCCCCTTCTCTATATCCAGCGATGTGCACGAGTGCCTCAGCTATCCAGGACTCTCCCTGCTGATTGACTGAGACACGGCAGCAGCACCATTAGCTCCCCCTGCTGTCAGTTAGCCAATCTGGAGCGAGGGGATGGGGCAAAACCGCGGACGCAGGGAGCTGCGGCTCGGGTGTCCCCATAGCAAGCTGCTTGCTGTGGGGGCATTCAATAGGAGGGAGGGGCCAAGAGCGCTGATGAGGGACCTGAGAAGAGGAGGATCCAGGCTGCTCTGTGCAAAACCATTGCACAGAGCAGGTAAGTATAACATGTTTGTTATTTTTAAAGAAAAAAAAGAGACTTTATCACTTTATGGTGTGCCTTATACTTTCTTGTAAACAATGGATTATTAGACAGCTTGATGCACCTTGGTCTTTGTGTGTTACATATGATGTATTAGCCCCAGTTCACATAACCTGCATGTGAATCGCACAGCAACCACACTGCATTCCTGTGCAATTCACATGACTCAGTGTACACTGATTTGGGTTATTTTCACCCAAAAAATGTAGCAGAATGCATTTTGGCCTAAATTTTATGAAGAAAGAGATTTTTAAGAAAAATTTCAGCCTTTTTTTTCCATTTATTTAGCAAAAAATAAAAAACCCAGTGGTGATTAAATACCACCAAAAGAAACTTCTATTTGTGTGAAAAAAAATTGATAAAAATTTCATATGGGTACAGTGTTGCATGACCGCACAATTGTCATTCAAAGTGTGATAGCGCTGATACCTGAAAATCGCCCTGGGCGGGAAGGGGGGTAAAAGTGCCCGGTATGGAAGTGGTTGAATCCCCAGAACATTTTCTCAAAGCAGAAGCCCTGTAGAATAAAAAGGTGATAGTTGCAATTTTTTTATGTCACGTGATATTTGCGCAACTGTTTGTTAAACACAAATTTTCAGGAAAAAATATAATAAAATGGATTTTACTGCAAAAACACATGATAGAATACCCATTTTTTGCTTAAAATTTAACCACTTAAGGACCGAGCCTCTTTTTGAGATTTGTTGTTTACAAGTTAAAAACAGTTTTTTTTTTGCTAGAAAATTACTTAGCACCTCCAAACATTATATCGTTTTTTCCCCCCTAACATCCTAGACAATAAAATGGCGGTCGTTGCAATATTTTCTGTCGCACTGTATTTGCACAGCGGTCTCACAAGCGCACTTTTTTTGGAAATGAAATACACTTTTTTTTTAATTAAAAAATAAGACAACAGTAAAGTTAGCCCATTTTTTTTTTATATTGTGAAAGATAATGTTACGTCGAGTAAATTGATACCCAGCATGTCATGCTTTAAATTGCTTCCGCTCGTGGTATGGCGACAAACTTTTACCCTTGAATCTCCATTGGTGATGTTTAAAAAATTCTATAGGTTTCATGTTTTGAGTTACAGAGGAGGTCTAGGGCTAGAACTATTGCTCTTGCTCTACCGATCACGGCGATACCTCACATGTGTGGTACAACGTTTTCATATGTGGGCGCTACTCACGTATGCGTTCACTTCTGCACGCGAGCTCGGCGGGATGGGGCACGTTTTAAAACATTTTTTTTTTCTCATTTATTTTACCTTTTTATTTTTACACTGCTCTTTTTAAAAAATAAAAATTGTCACTTTTATTCCTATTACAAGGAATGTAAACATCCCTTGTAATAGAGTAAAAAGCATGACAGGACCTCTTAAATATGCGATCTGGGATCAAAAAGACCTCATATCTCATATTTACACTAAAATGCAATAAATTAAAAAAAAAAAAAAAAATTTGTCATTTAAAAAAAAAAACGCCCTTTAAGACGTCGCTTCCGCCCTGCAATGGTATGGAGACGGGTAGGGGCCATCTTCCCCTCACTCTCCATGCCACTGACGTGAGAGGATCCGATCACCTCCGCCACTGCTGACGGCTCCGGTAAGCGGCAGAGGGCACGTGACGGGAGGGGGAGTGGGCCCTCTCCCGCCACTGATAAAAGTGATCTCGCGGCAAATCTGCCGCAGAGACCACTATTATCGGAAAGCGGACCGCCGGCCAAAGAAGAAGATACTGGGGTTATGGCAGCTAGCTGCTGCCATAACGATATTCCTATTTAAAGTTAGGACGTATATCGGCATACGGCCGTCCGTAAGTGGTTAAAAGATGAGTAAATAGATACTAGATATTCCAGGTCTTAAAATTGCGTGCTCCCATGATATTGCAAAAAACTGGTGCCCAAAAATGTTTTAGAAGCCTTTACAGCTTGTCAGTTTAGAGGTAACTAGGAACTCTTGTGCTAGAATTATTATTCTTGCTATGATGTTCGCGACAATATGTTGCAAGTGTGGTGCGACCGTGGCATGTGCACCATGGACTTCCATTTGCATCTGCGCATGTATGCGAGACAATGGGGGTTACAGCATTTTTAAAACACTTTTAATATATTTTATTTCATTTTTTTGAAAAGTCTTATTTTTTTATTTATTGTTACATGATTGCTATCACAAGGGGTTAATACCCCTATGTGATAACATTGGGCAGGTGACAGGTACCCTTTATGGAGTTATTAGGGGTCTAATAGACCACAATGTCTCCCCTGCCCTTTACACCATCTAACCAAGTGCAGATTGGCTTGGAGGGATGTGCCCCCTGGCTGTACTAGCCAGGAGATGGTGCATCTGAAACTGGGACGTTGCTTCCGGTTTCATGGTTTACACGTGAGATCGAGGCATGGATTTGCCTCAGTCTTACGATGCTCTCCATCCCTTAGCTGGCGGTTGTTTTCCCGTGCCCCGGTAACAGCGGGAGAACTCAAACTACGGGAGGAGGGGGGACACCGCGCTGCCAGCTCTGTGGTGGAACTGCCGCGTCCCTTTCATGCTGGGAGACGACTAAAGAAAACCTGCCCAAGCTGATGGCTGCGACTGCAGTGTGTGAGACTCGGTTGTCTACAGTTTAAATGGATTGTATGGGTAGGTCCTGCATATTTTTCACAAAGTGTTTTGATAGATAGCTCTAGTTTGGCTCTGTAATTTATCTTTTTGTCCCTGGTTACTCTGTTCTTTTGACTGACTCTTGAAGTTGCAGAAAAATGCTGGTTTTTATGATCTATGGCAGGGGTCGGCAACCCCTGGCACTGGGGCTGCAAGCGACACATAAAGCCTCTTTTGCCAGCACTCGACTCCCTCCCAATCAGCAGAGCAGCGCAGGGAAGTGTCAGTGAGACACTAATGCATCCCAATTTCAGAATTCCCCACACCGCACCTGCTCTGAGGGGGAGGCACTGTGCCCCCACATATTGTAAAAGATGGGACACAGTGGTTCGCTAACATTGCTGTAGCTGCGATCGTCAGCTTTTGTAATGGGGAAGAGATTTCCTGTTTCCAGGAGGAGGAGGACTGTCATTATTGGCCACTGCTAAAGCCAATCACAGTCCTGCTAGCCCCGTCCACCATCTGGAGGAATATGACTCGCTTGGTTGCCACTACCAATCTCAGAAAGAAGGGATTTCACTGTGATTGAGAAAACCACAAATCAGGTGACAGTTTGTGGAATTACTGTTGAGCTTCTAGGAACTTGGTTGAAATTATTCCTGAACCTTTGTATCACTTACTACTGAACCCCTGCACTCTGTATCCCTTCCTTTAAGCCACAGCCAGTATTCAGCACCATGAAAATCACGCCCAACCACTTTTTCTCAGCTGCGGGGCCCCAACTTATGATAGTGCACACAGGCCCACTGATTTCAGAAAATGCCCCTGACATGAGCTCTTTATTGCACATCCATTCCAGACGCTTGTATGTGACATCACATACAAGCACGTGGGCTGGATGTGAGAGGTGGATCAGCAGGATGAGTGTGCCAGGACAGGTTGATGAGTCTCATCTCTGCTTCCTTTCACCACTCTGCATATCACACATATCATAGATTAGAAGATGATACAGCGGTGGAGTAGATGTACAGTGGTGGAAGAAATGAGCAGGGGGGGTTCAGTGTTGGGCCAGATGGGCAGATATGCAAGGGGGGTACAGTAGTGGGGCAGATGTGCAGGTTGTTAACTTCTCACTACTAAAGTCGTTTACAGCATTTATTTTATAAAAAATCCTTTTCGTGATTGAGAGTGTGAAATTGACATTTTTTTGTTATTGGCACACTCAAATTCTTTTGAAAACTTTTTTCGTCACACTGTGCTCCAAAGGTTGCCTACCTCCCTGGTCTAAGGTTAAGGCACAGCCCTCCACTTGAGCCAGCTGCATGTTCATATTTGACCATTAACCACTTGCCGACCGCCTAACGTATATATACGTCGGCAGAATGGCACGGGCAGGCAGAATCACGTACCTGTACGTGATCTGCCTCCCGCGGGCGGGGGGTCCGATCGGACCCCCCCCCGGTGCCATCGGCGGTCGGCATCTGACTGGGAGCGTCGGGAGGCGAGGGGGAGACCATCCGATCGTGGCCCCCCCCTCGCGATCGCTCCCAGCCAATGGGAATCCTCCTCTGCCTGTGTATAGTTTCACACAGGCAGAGGATGTGATGTCATCTCTCCTCGGTCTGGCAGTTTCCGTCCAGCGCCGAGGAGAGAAGACATGTAAGTCCACACAACACAAACACACACAGTAGAACATGCCAGGCATACTTTACACCCCCGATCCCCCCCCGATTGCCCCCCGATCCCCCCCCAATCACCCCCCCCCCCCCCGTCACAAACTGACATTAGCAGTATTTTTTTTTTTTTTTTTCTGATTACTGCATAGTGTCAGTTTGTGACAGTTACAGTGTTAGGGCAGTGAGTATTACCCCCCTTTAGGTCTAGGATACCCCCCTAACCCCCCCTAATAAAGTTTTAACCCCTTGATCACCCCCTGTCACCAGTGTCACTAAGCGATCATTTTTCTGATCGCTGTATTAGTGTCGCTGGTGACGCTAGTTAGAGACGTAAATATTTAGGTTCGCCGTCGTTTTATAGCGACAGGGACCCCCATATACTATCTAATAAAGGTTTTAACCCCTTGATTGCCCCCTAGTTAACCCTTTCACCACTGATCACCGTATAAGTGTTACGGGTGACGCTGGTTAGTTTGTTTATTTTTTATAGTGTCAGGGCACCCGCCGTTTATTACCGAATAAAGGTTTAGCCCCCTGATCGCCGGCGGTGATATGCGTCGCCCCAGGCAGCGTCAGATTAGCGCCAGTACCGCTAACACCCACGCACGCAGCATACGCCTCCCTTAGTGGTATAGTATCTGTACGGATCAATATCTGATCCGATCAGATCTATACTAGCGTCCCCAGCAGTTTAGGGTTCCCGAAAACGCAGTGTTAGCGGGATCAGCCCAGATACCCGCTAGCACCTGCGTTTTGCCCCTCTGCCCGGCCCACCCAAGTGCAGTATCGATCGATCACTGTCACTTACAAAACACTAAACACATAACTGCAGCGTTCGCATAGTCAGGCCTGATCCCTGCGATCGCTAACAGTTTTTTTGGTAGCGTTTTGGTGAACTGTCAAGCACCAGCCCCAGGCAGCGTCAGATTAGCGCCAGTACCGCTAACACCCACGCACGCACCGTACACCTCCCTTAGTGGTATAGTATCTGATCGGATCAATATCTGATCTGATCAGATCTATACTAGCGTCCCCAGCAGTTTAGGGTTCCCACAAACGCAGTGTTAGCGGGATCAGCCCAGATACCTGCTAGCACCTGCGTTTTGCCCCTCCGCCCGGCCCAGCCCAGCCCACCCAAGTGCAGTATGGATCGATCACTGACACTTACAAAACACTAAACACATAACTGCAGCGTTCGCAGAGTCAGGCCTGATCCCTGCGATCGCTAACAGTTTTTCTGGTAGCGTTTTGGTGAACTGGCAAGCACCAGCCCCAGGCAGCGTCAGGTTAGCGCCAGTACCGCTAACACCCACGCACGCAGCATACGCCTCCCTTAGTGGTATAGTATCTGATCGGATCAATATCTGATCCGATCAGATCTATACTAGTGTCCCCAGCAGTTTAGGGTTCCCACAAACGCAGTGTTAGCGGGATCAGCCCAGATACCTGCTAGCACCTGCGTTTTGCCCCTCCGCCCGGCCCAGCCCAGCCCACCCAAGTGCAGTATCGATCGATCACTGTCACTTACAAAACACTAAACGCATAACTGCAGCGTTCGCAGAGTCAGGCCTGATCCTTGCGATCGCTAACAGTTTTTTTGGTAGCGTTTTGGTGAACTGGCAAGCACCAGCGGCCTAGTACACCCCGGTCGTAGTCAAACCAGCACTGCAGTAACACTTGGTGACGTGGCGAGTCCCATAAGTGCAGTTCAAGCTGGTGAGGTGGCAAGCACAAGTAGTGTCCCGCTGCCACCAAAAAGACAAACACAGGCCCGTCGTGCCCATAGTGCCCTTCCTGCTGCATTCGCCAATCCTAATTGGGAACCCACCGCTTCTGCGGCGCCCGTACTTCCCCCATTCACATCCCCAACCAAATGCAGTCGGCTGCATGAGAGGCATTTTCTTTATGTCCTCCCGAGTACCCCTACCCAACGAACCCCCCCAAAAAAGATGTCGTGTCTGCAGCAAGCGCGGATATAGACGTGACACCCACTATTATTGTCCCTCCTGTCCTGACAATCCTGGTCTTTGCATTGGTGAATGTTTTGAACGCTACCATGCACTAGTTGAGTATTAGCGTAGCGTACAGCATTGCACAGACTAGGCACACTTTCACAGGGTCTCCCAAGATGCCATCGCATTTTGAGAGACCCGAACCTGGAACCGGTTACAGTTATAAAAGTTAGTTACAAAAAAAAGTGTAAAAAAAAAAAAAAACACATACAAAAATATAAAATAAAAAAAAAATAGTTGTCGTTTTATTGTTCTTTCTCTCTCTATTCTCTCTCTCTATTGTTCTGTTCTTTTTTACTGTATTCTATTCTGCAATGTTTTATTGTTATTATGTTTTATCATGTTTGCTTTTCAGGTATGCAATTTTTTATACCTTACCGTTTACTGTGCTTTATTGTTAACCATTTTTTTGTCTTCAGGTACGCCATTCACGACTTTGAGTGGTTATACCAGAATGATGCCTGCAGGTTTAGGTATCATCTTGGTATCATTCTTTTCAGCCAGCGGTCGGCTTTCATGTAAAAGCAATCCTAGCGGCTAATTAGCCTCTAGACTGCTTTTACAAGCAGTGGGAGGGAATGCCCCTCCCCCCCAACGTCTTCCGTGTTTTTCTCTGGCTCTCCTGTCTCAACAGGGAACCTGAAAATGCAGCCGGTGATTCAGCCAGCTGACCATAGAGCTGATCAGAGACCAGAGTGGCTCCAAACATCTCTATGGCCTAAGAAACCGGAAGCTACGAGCATTTTATGACTTAGATTTCGCCGGATGTAAACAGCGCCATTGGGAAATTGGGAAAGCATTTTATCACACCGATCTTGGTGTGGTCAGATGCTTTGAGGGCAGAGGAGAAATCTAGGGTCTAATAGACCCCAATTTTTGCAAAAAAGAGTACCTGTCACTACCTATTGCTATGATAGGGGATATTTACATTCCCTGAGATAACAATAAAAATGATTAAAAAAAAAAAAAAAATGAAAGGAACAGTTTAAAAATAAGATAAAAAAATAATAATAATAAAGAAAAAAAAAAAAAAAAAAAAAAGCACCCCTGTCCCCCCTGCTCTCGCGCTAAGGCGAACGCAAGCGTCGGTCTGGCGTCAAATGTAAACAGCAATTGCACCATGCATGTGAGGTATCGCCGCGAAGGTCAGATCGAGGGCAGTAAGTTTAGCAGTAGACCTCCTCTGTAAATCTAAAGTGGTAACCTGTAAAGGCTTTTAAAGGCTTTTAAAAATGTATTTAGTTTGTCGCCACTGCACGTTTGTGCGCAATTTTAAAGCATGTCATGTTTGGTATCCATGTACTCGGCCTAAGATCATCTTTTTTATTTCATCAAACATTTGGGCAATATAGTGTGTTTTAGTGCATTAAAATGTAAAAAAGTGTGTTTTTTCCCCAAAAAATGCGTTTGAAAAATCGCTGCGCAAATACTGTGTGAAAAAAAAAAATGAAACACCCACCATTTTAATCTGTAGGGCATTTGCTTTAAAAAAAATATATAATGTTTGGGGGTTCAAAGTAATTTTCTTGCAAAAAAAAAATATTTTTTTATGTAAACAATAAGTGTCAGAAAGGGCTTTGTCTTCAAGTGGTTAGAAGAGTGGGTGATGTGTGACATAAGCTTCTAGATGTTGTGCATAAAATGCCAGGACAGTTCAAAACCCCCCCAAATGACCCCATTTTGGAAAGTAGACACCCCAAGCTATTTGCTGAGAGTCATGTTGAGTCCATGGAATAATTTATATTGTGACACAAGTTGCGGGAAAGAGACAATTTTTTATTTTTTTTATTTTTTTTTGCGCAAAGTTGTCACTAAATGATATATTGCTCAAACATGCCATGGGAATATGTGAAATTACACCCCAAAATACATTCTGCTGCTTCTCCTGAGTACGGGGATACCACATGTGTGGGACTTTTTGGGAGCCTAGCCGCGTACGGGACCCCGAAAACCAAGCACCGCCTTCAGGCTTTCTAAGGCCGTAAATTTTTGATTTCACTCTTCACTGCCTATCACAGTTTCGGAGGCCATGGAATGCCCAGGTGGCAAAAAAACCCCCCAAATGACCCCATTTTGGAAAGTAGACACCCCAAGCTATTTGATGAGAGGTATAGTGAGTATTTTGCAGACCTCACTTTTTGTCACAAAGTTTTGAAAATTGAAAAAAGAAAAAAAAAAATTTTTTTTCTCGTCTTTCTTTATTTTCAAAAACAAATGAGAGCTGCAAAATACTCACCATGCCTCTCAGCAAATAGCTTGGGGTGTCTACTTTCCAAAATGGGGTCATTTGGGGGAGGTTTGTGCCACCTGGGCATTCCATGGCCTCCGAAACTGTGATAGGCAGTGAGGAGTAAAATCAAAAATGTACGCCCTTAGAAATCCTGAAGGCAGTGATTGGTTTTCGGGGTCCCGTACGCGGCTAGGCTCCCAAAAAGTCCCACACATGTGGTATCCCCATACTCAGGAGAAGCAGCTAAATGTATTTTGGGGTGCAATTCCACATATGCCCATGGCCTGTGTGAGCAATATATCATTTAGTGACAACTTTGTGCAAAAAAAAAAAAAAAAAAAAAAAAATTTGTCACTTTCCCGCAACTTGTGTCAAAATATAAAACATTCCATGGACTCAACATGCCTCAAAGCAAATAGCTTGGGGTGTCTACTTTCCAAAATGGGGTCATTTGGGGGGGTTTTATGTCATCTGGGCATTTTATGGCCTTCAAAACTGTGATAGGTAGTGAGGAGTAAAATCAAAAATGTACGCCCTTAGAAATCCTGAAGGCGGTGATTGGTTTTCGGGGCCCCGTACGCGGCTAGGCTCCCAAAAAGTCTCACACATGTGGTATCCCCATACTCAGGAGAAGCAGCTAAATGTATTTTGGGGTGCAATTCCACATATGCCCATGGCCTGTGTGAGCAATATATCATTTAGTGACAACTTTTTGTAATTTTTTTTTTTTTTTTGTCATTGTTCAATCACTTGGGACAAAAAAAATGAATATTCAATGGGCTCAACATGCCTCTCAGCAAATTCCTTGGGGTGTCTACTTTCCAAAATGGGGTCATTTGTGGGGGTTTTGTACTGCCCTGCCATTTTAGCACCTCAAGAAACGACATAGGCAGTCATAAATTAAAGGCTGTGTAAATTCCAGAAAATGTACCCTAGTTTGTAGACGCTATAACTTTTGCGCAAACCAATAAATATACACTTATTGACATTTTTTTTACCAAAGACATGTGGCCGAATACATTTTGGCCTAAATGTATGACTAAAATTGAGTTTATTGGATTTTTTTTAGAACAAAAAGTAGAAAATATCATTTTTTTTCAAAATTTTCGGTCTTTTTCCGTGTATAGCGCAAAAAATAAAAACGGCAGAGGTGATCAAATACTATCAAAAGAAAGCTCTATTTGTGGGAAGAAAAGGACGCAAATTTCGTTTGGGTACAGCATTGCATGACCGCGCAATTAGCAGTTAAAGCGACGCAGTGCCGAATTGTAAAAAGTGCTCTGGTCAGGAAGGGGGTAAAACCTTCCGGGGCTGAAGTGGTTAAAGAGTGTTGCGCAGAACAGAAATCCCTTTACAAGTTGCTGCTGATCTACTCAGAAGTGTATTGAACCTGGTTGCTAGGAGTAAAATAAAATTGTGATCAGAATAAAAGTGCTACCTCGTGATAAACTAATACATCATTACCAAAAACAATAATTCCAATAACCATATTAGTGTTAAATCAGTAATAATAGTCCATTTGAAGATTCAAGTATTTAAAGTTCATGAACTTCAAAACTTTGCAGTGTAGCTTCAAAATTTTTCTATATGTGCAATATAAAGTGCCAAGTTCTGAAAAGATAATCTGCTCCCCTCTGTGTGCCCTCTCACTCACCAGAAATCCAGGATTCCCATGACAGAAGTCACCAGCACTTGGGAGGATGGCTTGGCTCTGTTTCCAAGCTGCAGCACGTGGAACCACAGAGCCCAGCAATCCTCCCAAGTGCTGGTGATTTCTGTCATGGGAATCCTAGATTTCTGGTGAGTGAGAGGGCACACAGAGGGGAGGTTGGCACCTATTATCTTTTCAGAACTTGGCACTTTATATTGTACATATAGAAAAATTTTGAAGCTGCACTGCATGACGTTCATGAACGTGAATCTTCAATGGACTATTATTACTACTATTATTGATTTAACATGAATATGCTTATTGGAATGATTGTTTTTTCCCATTGTTTGTGGTAATGATGGATTGGTTTATTACGAGGTAGCGCTCTTATTCTGATCACACATTTAAAGGCACATGCTCTTTGAGAGCAGCAACCATATATATAGTATTCACATTTTAATACAGACATTTTTTTTTCCACAAAGCCACTTATCCATTAGTGCAGAAATATATAGGTGTGTATACACATCTATATACTTATCCATCAGTAAAATGAAACTGTTGTTCTCAGTATAGAACAACATAAGTTACTGTTTGAGAAACGCTGATCAAATATGGCTTGCTGGTATATTAAGTGGGCTTTAACTTTACCATTGCAACACTGTTTCCTTGATAGTAGCAGATTAAAGCGGTAGTAAACCGCATATTATGTGGAACTTGCCTTAGAACGAAGCCCTCCAGGGGTGCACTGTCACTGTCCCACTTACCCGGCGCAATGCCAGTACGTGTGTGATGTCCTCAGAGAAGCCGAGCAGGTCCAGGAGATGGGATGCACCGGGTAGGTGGGAGATCCCCGGGGCCCGCTCAGGTCTCCTCTCCTGATGCCTG
This sequence comes from Aquarana catesbeiana, assembly GCF_042186555.1. Taxonomy (NCBI): domain Eukaryota; kingdom Metazoa; phylum Chordata; class Amphibia; order Anura; family Ranidae; genus Aquarana; species Aquarana catesbeiana. The sequence goes on from NC_133329.1 coordinate 335,560,686, forward strand.
GGGCTGGACACTGCTGTCTGATCAGGCTGCATTGATGGGCACAGCCAGGCTGAGCTGATGGGATGGTGCCGGGCACTGATGATGAGGCCGAATTGATGGGCACTGATCAGACCGTGCTGATGGCACTCGTGAGCCAGGCAGCAAGTGAGCCAACCCCCCTTCCCCCACTTTTCCCCTCCCCCCTCCCCTCCCCTCCCCCTCCCCTCTTTCCCATGATGCTGGGCTTGACTTACTTTAAAATGTGGGAGGGATTATAAAATTTACCTTCGTGCTGAAGCCCCTGTTCTTTTTCCCACCTAGCAACACCCCTGCATGGAGGGCTCATGAATGTAGTCATAATCTTTCCACTTGTACTGGCTGATCATACATTTAAGCAAAGGAAAAGGGTGATGTTTTGACAGAGGTGAATGGGTGAACAGCTGTTATAGCAAAGCAGGAAGGTGTTGCCAAAAACAAGCAGCTGAAATACAGTGACATCAGTGATAATTTCTAGGTGTGGTGAGCAATCACCCTTTCCGTGAGCAAATAGGAATCTGGTATATTGTCTACTTAAAGTGGAACTTCACTCTCCCAATTAACATGGATTAGCATTAGTAAATAGCAAAGTATATCATATTTACTTGTTTTTAAACTTTTTTTTTTTTTTTTCTTTTACATTTCTTCAGTTACTTCCTAATTTCTTGTCTAGGCAAATGATGTCACATATCCCAACAGTCTACAGAAGGAGAGGAGTTGTATGTGTATTTTTTTATCTTTAGAATTACTTTAAAGTGTGTGTCAAGCCTAACAACTTATTTGCTTATATTTTGCCTTTTTAAAATATGGAAGTGAGCTCTGGAAACTGTGACTGAAAATGCAGTTGGTGAACAAAGGGCTATTCACCATTATTGCCTGCAGTCTCGGAGCAGCTAATCTTTTCCCATTACTGTATTACCATGCCTTGTTCTACACTCTTTCACCAGCGGGCCGAACAGAAAAAACATGACCCGATTCCCCCATCCACACATTTGAGGTGGATGAGGGAATCCTCCCCGCTGAGCTTTTGTCTCAGCAGGGAGGCTTCCTTGCTATCCTAATACACTGATCGCTGTTGCTGGCTATAGCCGGTGGCACTGATTGAGCAGGAAAAATTCAACAGGGCGGTTGTACTGAAGTCTATCGGTAGATCAACTTCTGTACAACCTCCCTGCCCATACATGTATCAAAATTTGGCCAGTCCCGGCTGAATTGGTCACGTTTTCAATCCATGTATGGCTGGTTTTAGTGGAGGTGGCCATCTTAATTTAGAGGCAGGGCTCTTGCTTCCTTTTGTTGGAGCCTCCAGCAAGAACCGTGCTATCACCAGATCTCTTTCCAAATCTCATGAGACTGAGGCACATGCTAGTAAGTGCACTTTTGTTTTAGGAGAAATTCCAGACAAAAGGTCGATTTTTGTTAGGGATGCACTGAAATTTCGGCGTCCGAAACATATCGGCCGAAAATGGCCCTTTCGGCAAAAAGCCGAAAGAGAATTCTTGCCGATACTGGCGCCGAAAATGGGGCCCGCCCCTGGTGCCGCCTATCGGGGGGCTTCCTATATCGTGGAAGAGAGGAGAGCCGCCGCCTGATTGATTACAGCGCTGGGAACATCACAGCTTTCATTTCAATAGCAGTGTGTTCCCCCCTGTGCGCCGTCACATGAGCCTCCCCCCCCCTTGTCCAGGCACTTTGATAGACAGATCATCCGTCCAATCCTGGGATGGGTGATCTGTCTATCAAAGTGCCTGGACAAGGGGGAGGTGCTGTATGTGATGGCGCGCAGCGGGGGAACACACAACTATTGAAATGAAAGCTGTGATGTTCCCGGCGTTGTAATCAAACAGGCGGCAGCTCTCCTCTCCCTTCACAGGCTGCAATGGGGACACAGGCTGGCTGCATCTGACGGGCACTGGTGAGGCTGCATTGATCTCCTGTACCATGTCCCCAGTCTCTGACCATCTCCTGTACCATGTCCCCAGTCTCTGACCATCTCCTGTACCATGTCCCCAGTCGTTGACCATCTGCTGTATAAAAATATTTTTAAAAACAGTCACTTTCGGTATTGGTGTTGTTTCGGTAACGGTTTCGGTTTTCGGGATCAAGGAAGATTTTTTTTCGGTATCGGTTTCGGCACCAAAAAACCCATTCGGCGCATCCCTAATTTTTGTAATTTTTCCAGGGTGCTGCTTAGGCACAATAAACAATTAAAAAATTTCCCTGTAACATAGCAAAGCTCCGCTTTTTGATTTCAGTTCTATTTTATATATACCATTGTATAGAGCAGGGATATGCAATTAATGGACCTCCAGCTATTGCAGAACTGCAAGTCCTATGAGGCATAGCAAGACTCTGACAGCCACAAGCATGACACCCAGAGGCAGAGGCATGATGGGACTTGTAGTTTTGCAACAGCTGGAGGTCCGCTAATTGCATATCCCTGGTATAGAGAATCTGCATCCTGTGTCTGCATCCTTTTCTTGCTCACCACACTGCACATAAAAGTGCAGTGAAAATCCATGTGCAGTAATGTGCATTTGCGTGCATTTTTGTGTGTGTTGTGTTGTGTTGCATTTATATGCAATCAACACTTGGCTACCAGTGCAGTTTACAGTTGGAAGATGGGATTTTAAACACACTGCTGTGTTGGCTGGAATAAATTTGTTCAGTTGTTGATGCGCTTTCAGGTGGAAGTGATTCAATGGCAGCTCTAAAGCTGCCTGATCACCTCTGCAACCTGCTAAAGGGTACTGCCCCTGCCATTTATCCTGGGCACTACTGGTCTCCCCTATGATGAATGAACACGTAAGAAAAAAGTTTTGTGTTTTTTTTTTTTTTTTTTTTTTTAGAGGGGACTTTAAATGAGGCGCATGTGGACAAACGTCTCCATCCCTGAGGCTATAGCAAAGAAAGGGGGGAGTTTGGGGCTTTAGATGAGGCATGTACAGCATAGGAAAAATAGTCAGTATAAAAATATGATTGTATTACATCACTTCTGGGTTCGGCTGTCATTTTCCCTGGCTGCTGTGGCTAGAGAAAAAGCTAATGGAGCACGATTTATTCGCTTAAGTGGAAGGCAGGGGGGACATGAGGGGATCCCCTATGTGATTGCAATAACATTTTTTTTTTTTTTTTAAATTGTTTACTTTTTTTTATATAATTTTGTTTCAAATCCTCTGCCCCCCACATTCACATACTTTCTTTCTCTGTCGTTTTCTCTCTCTCTTCCTCCCTCCAAACTTCTATCCATGTTTATAGGACTGCAACCTGGTCTTAAGTTAACAAAGTTTTACCAGTTAAATGTTCGTGGCTTTTTTTCTGGTTTGGTCAGTAGGGCTTGCAGGTGGCTTTGTAGTGGAGATTTATTCTAATTTATTTTAGATGTATCGGTCTTGTTGCCCACCCCTCATGTTCAGTGCTTTGGGTTTTCCCAAGTAGTCATGAATATGAAGAATCTGTGTCCTGTGAAGTATGATTAAGGTGACGCTAAAGAATATCCATATTCTCCAAAAATAACCCATGCACACCCATTACATTTTTTTTTTTCTGCCTCCTTTGTACTGTCCGCAGTGAGCTCCTGAACTTCCCCCCCTCCCTTTCATCTGTTTGGAATGAGGTGTGCGTGTTAGCTGTGGTTATGTGCACTGCATTCCATAGTCCCTAGTCAATCTCTGAAGCAAGTAAGAGAGGGTGGCTATGTTCCTAAATACAGTGGAACCCCGGAGAACAAACATTTCACCCTCTAACAGCAAGTTAGGAAGATTTTAGATTGTCCTTCACTTTTTGTCCCAAAGACAGTGGTCACCAGAACCAGTAGTGAAATGAAATCTCCCCAGCGAGAACACAGTAATAAAATCCAACAGAGGCTCTAACCCTTCCACATTCTGTCCAAAGCTT